>NW_027195039.1:0-30000 GCF_038502225.1 Cherax quadricarinatus
GATGTTCACTAGTGGTAGTAGTAGTAGTAGTAGTGGTAGTGACAAAAGCAATTAATTCGTACATGAGTAAAAGGATATAAAAGCTAATACTTGGGTAACATAAAAATAGGTTGGACAAATATAAACTGGAATGAGGCAGGTTGTTTCAGTGTTCACTCTCTGTGCTTTGTGTAGTATAACAGGAGAGACTATGTGATGGCAGGGTTTACTGTTTTCAGGAGGATTCTTGCTAAGACTTCGGAGATGGTGAAGCTGCCGTTGTTTTGTTTAATTGTATTCGAAACAGCGATCAGTGCTGATTCAAGGCACTTGCGTGTGCGGAAATTAGTTTCTTTTATCACTAATTGGGCGTCTCTGAATTTCATAAGATGATTGGTGGAATTTCGGTGTTGTACACAGGCGTTGTTTAAGTTGTCGTTCCTACATGCGTATATGTGTTCATTGAGGCGGGTGTCGAGGTTTCTTGCTGTTTCACCTACGTAGATCTTGTCACAGCCTCCACAGATTGTTAGGTAAGACACATATGCAACAGTTAGGTATCATTATTTTGAAACGTTTCGCCTACACAGTAGGCTTCTTCAGTCGAGTACAGAAAAGTTGATAGAAGCAGAAGATACTTGAAGACGATGTAATCAGTCCATCACCCTTAAAGTTTTGAGGTGGTCAGTCCCTCAGTCTGGAGAAGAGCATTGTTCCGTTGTCTGAAACAATATGAAGTTGAAGTGACAGAATCGGGCCTTATATAGTGCCAGGAGGTGAGACGTAGGTTGATTTGGGAGGGCAGGTCCTTCTCAAACCCAGCCGTTCTCACTAGTAGAGGTTGTTGAAGTAGATGGTCTGTACCAAGATACCCTTGTGTTGCAGTGTCTGACAGAATGAACATTTTCTGTACTCGACTGAAGAAGAGAGTAAGACACATGTGCAACATCTGGGTATCTTTATTGTAGACGTTTCGCCATCCAGTGGCTTTATCAATACAAATTCCAGGACATAACTTGAAGACAGTGGAACTATGTACAGAAGATGAGGTAATCAGTCCCTCAACCTAGGAGTAGGTGCGAACAGCACCATAGTCGTGGAGATTCTGAAGCAGAAGAAAGAATCCTGGCGCTTATATAGTAACGTCAGGTGAAGCAGACGAGGGCGAATTCACTGGTAGGCGGGATTCCCCAGTGGAAGTAGGTCCTTCCCAAAGAGATGGGTTAGTTGTAGTAGTAGATGTCGTAGTCGTGAAGGTTATGTACATGTCCTCAGAATTAAGATTCCATCTTCTGTACATAGTTCCACTGTCTTCAAGTTATGTCCTGGAATTTGTATTGATAAAGCCACTGGATGGCGAAACGTCTACAATAAAGATACCCAGATGTTGCACATGTGTCTTACTCTCATCTTGTCGGTATTATATACCATGTTGTTAGGTAAGACACATATGCAACTGTTAGACAACTTTATTCCGAAACGTTTCGCCTACACAGTAGGCTTCTTCAGTCGAATACAGAAAGTAGGCAGGAACAGTAGAGATGTGAAGACGATGTAATCAGTCCATCACCCTTAAAGTCGTAGAATTTGAGGTTGTCAGTCCCTCGGCCTGGAGAAGTTCAGTTCCATAGTCAGGAACTATCTGAAGATCAAGCGACAGTGCGGAGACTTAAATACTGTCGGAAGGAGAGGTGCAGGGTAGTAGTAGTAGTAGTAGTAGTAGTAGTAGTAGTAGTTGTCTAACAGTTGCATATGTGTCTTACCTAACAACCTGTCGGTATTGTATACCATTTTGATGTTCATCTTGTCACACACTGCAACACATGGCATCTTGGTACAGAAAACACCTTGGACAAGCTTTTCAAGTGAGAAGTGTTGGATCTGAGAGGGACATGACCTCTCAGTGGCCTCTCACTACTACTACTACTACTACTACTACTACTACTACTACTACTACTACCCTGCACCTCTCCTTCCGACAGTATTTAAGTCTCCGCACTGTCGCTTGATCTTCAGATAGTTCCTGACTATGGAACTGAACTTCTCCAGGCCGAGGGACTGACAACCTCAAATTCTACGACTTTAAGGGTGATGGACTGATTACATCGTCTTCACATCTCTACTGTTCCTGCCTACTTTCTGTATTCGACTGAAGAAGCCTACTGTGTAGGCGAAACGTTTCGGAATAAAGTTGTCTAACAGTTGCATATGTGTCTTACCTAACAACCTGTCGGTATTGTATACCATTTTGATGTTCATTATATACCATTCGTACTCGACTGAAGAAGCCTACTGTGTAGGCGAAACGTTTCAAAATAATGATACCTAACTGTTGCATATGTGTCTTACCTAACAATCTGTCGGTATTTTATACCATTTTAATGTTCATTCTGTCAGACACTGCAACACAAGGGTATCTTGGTACAGACCATCTACTTCAACAACCTCTACTAGTGAGAACGGCTGGGTTTGAGAAGGACCTGCCCTCCCAAATCAACCTACGTCTCACCTCCTGGCACTATGTTGTTAGGTAAGACACATATGCAACAGTTAGGTATCTGTTACCTAACTGTTGCATATGTGTCTTACCTAACAACCTGTCGGTATTTTATACCATTTTAATGTTCATCCTGGCACTATATAAGGCCCGATTCTGTCACTTCAACTTCATATTGTTTCAGACAACGGAACAATGCTCTTCTCCAGACTGAGGGACTGACCACCTCAAAACTTTAAGGGTGATGGACTGATTACATCGTCTTCAAGTATCTTCTGCTTCTATCAACTTTTCTGTACTCGACTGAAGAAGCCTACTGTGTAGGCGAAACGTTTCAAAATAATGATACCTAACTGTTGCATATGTGTCTTACCTAACAATCTGTCGGTATTTTATACCATTTTAATGTTCAGCCTCCACAGGGTATAGTGTAAACTCCTGCATTGACTGGTTCGTGGTGCTTGGGTTTTGTCCTGGTTAGATCCTTTATTGAAGTGGTAGAAGCGATGGCGACTCTGGTGTTAGCTTGTGAAAGTACTTTTGAGACGTTTAGTGCAACCTGGCTGTTGGGAAGAATTATAACTTTGTTGGGAGCGGTGTTGATGCGTGGAGAATTGATGATCTGAAGAGCTCTTTTCTTGCAGTCTTTGATGAAAAAAGAAGGAAATTGTAACTCAGTGAATGTTTGGTGAATGTAAGTACATTCCTCGTCAAGAAACTCAGGACTACAAATTCGGTATGCTCTTAGGAAAAACCCGATGATGATGCCTCTTTTGGTCTTGGTATCTTGACTGGAATAGAAGTGTGTGAGATCATTTTTATTGGTGGGTTTCCGATAAACTTGAAATCTTAGGTTGTTGTCTACTTTGTGAATGAGGACGTCGAGGAAAGGTAGCTTGTCATTGGACTCTCCTTCTAGTGTAAACTGAATCGCTGGTTCAACTGCGTTGAGCCTTGCCTGAAGATCCCGTACATCAAATCGTTTTGGAGTTATTACGAGGACATCGTCCACGTAACGTAACCAAGTGACGCTTGAAGGGATGATGTTGGCGAAGTGTTCGGACTCTAGGTGTTCCATGTATAAGTTGGCTAGGACGGCACTTATTGGGGACCCCATTCCCATGCCGTAGATTTGTTTGTAGAGCTTGTTATTGAAGGAAAAACAGTTGAAGTTAACACAGAGTTCAATCAAGTCAACAAAATCTCCGGGAGGTAAAGGAAGATTAAGGTCCTGGTTGACTTTACGTCGTAGAACCTCGATGGCTTTTTTGGTAGGTACTTTTGTGAAGAGGGAAGTCACATCCAAACTGCTTAGTTTCTTGTTACGGATGGAGAGGTTACGGATGCGGTTGAGAAGGTCGCCTGAGTGTTTAAGATGAGCGGGGCTGATGGTCCCCAGAAGGCAGGAACGACAACTTAAACAACGCCTGTGTACAACACCGAAATTCCACCAATCATCTTATGAAATTCAGAGACGCCCAATTAGTGATAAAAGAAACTAATTTCCGCACACGCAAGTGCCTTGAATCAGCACTGATCGCTGTTTCGAATACAATTAAACAAAACAACGGCAGCTTCACCATCTCCGAAGTCTTAGCAAGAATCCTCCTGAAAACAGTAAACCCTGCCATCACATAGTCTCTCCTGTTATACTACACAAAGCACAGAGAGTGAACACTGAAACAACCTGCCTCATTCCAGTTTATATTTGTCCAACCTATTTTTATGTTACCCAAGTATTAGCTTTTATATCCTTTTACTCATGTACGAATTAATTGCTTTTGTCACTACCACTACTACTACTACTACTACCACTAGTGAACATCGAAATGGTACCTCACTAGTATTCACCTCACTCTGAGCCTTTATATACCCTCTGTGTCCATGTATTGTTTGTAATGGCTTGATAAAGCTCCTGGAGAGCGAAACGTTGCCACAATAAATGTCACATTAGTTGCACTTGTGTCCTTTTACTTTACATATTGTCGGTAATTCTACCAACTTTATTACAACATAAGTTGTGGTGAATGGTTTGAAAAAACGACAAGTTGAAAATTGAGACACTTATGCAGCATATGGGAATCTTTATTCAGGAAACGTTTCGCCACACAGTGGCTTCATCAGTCCAATACAAAGAGGAAGTTGAAGAATTGAGACACTTATGCAACACATGGGAATCTTTATTGAAGAAACGTTTCGCCACACAGTGGCTTCATCAGTCCAATACAAAGTAGAAATGGGTAAGGAGAGTAGAAGTATGAGGTAATCAGTCCCTCAACCTGGATTCGATGTGTTCAGTCCATCACTCTTGTAGTAAGTGCAGCATAGGGCCAGAGAGGTGGCTTATATACTGCGGTGAGATGAGTTGAAGCAGGAGGAGGCGGGATCACAGTGGGACCTGCCACTAGTGTAAGTAGGTCGTCGTCCAAAGGTTGGGCAAGCGTTGAAGTCTTTGTACCAAGATTCCATGATGTTGCAGTGTCTGACAAATGTGATAAATGGTTTTGAAAACCGACAAGTTGAAGAATTGAGACACTTATGCTACAAGAGTGATGGACTGAACACATCGAATCCAGGTTGAGGGACTGATTACCTCATACTTCTACTCTCCTTACCCATTTCTACTTTGTATTGGACTGATGAAGCCATTGTGTGGCGAAACGTTTCTTCAATAAAGATTCCCATGTGTTGCATAAGTGTCTCAATTCTTCAACTTGTCGGTTTTCAAAACCATTTATCACAAAGAGGAAGGCGTAAGGAAAGGAGGAGTATGAGGTAATCAATCCCTCAACCTTGAGTCGATGTGTTCAGTCCATCAATCTTGGGCACAACCTACTTCCACATTGAACAAATGTGACTCCACCTATGATTTGGTATTCTACTCAAGATTGATGGACTGAACACATCGACTCAAGGTTGAGGGACTGATTACCTCATTCTCCTCATGTTCTTCAAGTTTCTCCTATGTATGGACTGATGAAGCCACTGTGTGGCGAAACGTTTCCTCAATAAAGATACCCAAGAGTTGCACATGTGTCTAATTTATCAACATGTCGGTTCTCTGAACCATTCATCTACAAACATTGCTGTCTTGGTTTAAGGTTGCTGCTCACCATAACCCCCAAGTCCTTTTCGCAATCTGTATGGCTAAGTTCTACATCATTTAACTTGGTAGGTAAGACACATAGGCAACAGTTAGGCAACTTTATTCCGAAACGTTTCGCCTACACAGTAGGCTTCTTCAGTCGAATACAGAAAGTAGGCAGGAACAGTAGAGATGTGAAGACGATGTAATCAGTCCATCACCCTTGAAGTCGTAGAATTTTGAGGTTGTCAGTCCCTCGGCCTGGAGAAGTTCAGTTCCAGGGACTGAGGGACTGACAACCTCAAAATTCTACGACTTCAAGGGTGATGGACTGATTACATCGTCTTCACATCTCTACTGTTCCTGCCTACTTTCTGTATTCGACTGAAGAAGCCTACTGTGTAGGCGAAACGTTTCGGAATAAAGTTGCCTAACTGTTGCCTATGTGTCTTACCTACCAACCTGTCGGTATTGTATACCATTTTGATGTTCATCATTTAACTTATAAGTGCTAGGGTTATAGGCACTCCCAAGCTTCAGAACCTTGCATTTATCTACATTGAACTGCATCTGCCACTTTTCTGACCAACAATAGAGCTTGTTTAAATCCTCCTGAAGTTCCATAACATCTACGTTTGAATCAATTATCCTACCTATCTTTGTGTCATCGGCGAATTTGCTCATATCACTAGTAATTCCCTCATCAAGATCATTGATATATATTATAAACAACAACGGGGCCAAGACTGATCCCTGTGGAACGCCACTTGTTACAGATCCCCACTCGGATTTAACCCCATTTATGGACACTCTCTGCTTCCTGTCAGTGAGCCATGACTCGATCCACGAGAGCACTTTTCCCCCAATGCCATGAGCTGCCACTTTCTTTAACAGTCTATGGTGCGGAACTCTATCAAAAGCCTTACTAAAATCTAAGTAAATAATATCAAATTCTTTATCGTGGTCAACAGCCTCAAAAGCTTTACTGAAGAAAGTTAATAAATTAGTTAGACAAGACCGGCCTCTTGTGAATCCATGCTGAGTATCATTAATCAAGCTATGCTTATCGAGATGGCTTCTTATAATCTCAGCTATAATTGACTCTAGTAATTTGCCTACAATTGAGGTCAGGCTTATTGGGCGGTAATTTGACGGTAACGACTTGTCCCCTGTTTTAAAAATAGGAATTACATTAGTTATCTTCCACATATCAGACACTGCACCTGTTTGAAGAGATAAATTAAAAATATTAGTTAATTATTTAAAATCGAGCACATTTAATTCTCTTTGTCAGTAAGATACTCAGAGTTATTTTTAAGGGGACCTATCTTTAACTTTTGTTCTATAGAACTGGAAAAAACTTTTTGGGTTAGTTTTAGAATCCCTAGCAACTTTAATTTCATAGTCCCTTTTAGCTTTTCTTATCCCTTTTTTAATGTCCCTCTTAATGTCAATATACTGATACATAAGATGACCCTCACCTCTTTTGATACGCCTATAAATTCCTTTCTTATGCCCTAGTAGATATTTGAGCCTATTATTCATCCATTTTGGGTCATTTCTATTTGATCTAATTTCTTTATATGGGATAAACGTTCTTTGAGCAGCATGTATAGTGTTCAGAAAACTGTCATATTGATAGCTCTCTTCGTTACCCCAGTCAACAGATGATAAGTGTTCTCTAAGCCCATCGTAATCTGCTAAGCGAAAATCTGGGACTGTTACTGAGTTATCGCTACTATCGCACTTCCATTCAATGCTAAATGTAATTGATTTGTGGTCGCTAGCACCCAGTTCCTCTGAAATTTCTAAGTTATTAACAAGGGATTCATTGTTTGCCATAACTAAGTCAAGCAGGTTATTACCCCTTGTAGGTTCTGTCACAAACTGCTTCAAAAAACAATCCTGAACTACTTCTAAGAAGTCGTATGATTCTAAATTCCCAGTCAAGAAATTCCAATCAATATGACTAAAGTTAAAGTCTCCTAGAATTACATTATCGTGCCTTGAGGCCTTAACAATTTCCTCCCATAGTAGTCTCCCTTGGTCCCTATCTAAGTTTGGGGGACGGTATATCACTCCTAAAATCAGTTTTTCATGCCCCTCTGAAAATTCTATCCAAACAGACTCTGTATGTGTTACTTCAGACTTAATACCCGTTTTTATGCAACAGTTCAAGCGATCTCGGACATACAATGCCACCCCACCCCCCTTCCCGATACTTCTATCTACTTGGAACAATTTAAAACCCTGAATGTGACATTCCGCAGGCATGTCCCGACTTTTTGAATTAAACCACGTCTCAGTTAAGGCAAATACATCAATGTTACCTGCACTAGCAACTAATCTCAACTTGTCCATCTTATTCCTAGTACTATGGCAATTAGCATAATAAACATTGAAAGACTCTCCTTTCTCTTTACCCTTCCTGCTCATTTCTGTTTTTCTACTAAACCTATTACTGTCCTTATCACTCAAAGTCCCTGGCTTTTCAATATCTACCTCGTTCTGCTTATTACTAGTTCCCCTAGAACTCGTAATATTACTACACTTGGACTTCACTGTTTTCCTGCCAAAACCCATACCAATAACTATTCCTAGTTTAAAGTCCTAACTGCTCCCTCCACTGCAGTTGCCAGTGCTACCACCCCAGACCTAGATAAGTGAACCCCATCCCTGGCATACATGTCATTTCTGCCATAGAAGAGGTCCCAGTTGTCAACGAATGTTACCGTATTTTCCTTACAGTATTTGTCCAGCCAGCAATTGACACCAATTGCCCTGGACAACCATTCATTTCCAACTCCTCTCCTTGGCAAAATACCACATATGACAGGGTTCCCACCCTTACTCCTAATTATTTCTATTGCTGACCTATACCTGCTAATCAGGTCTTCACTCCTACGTCTGCCAACATCGTTGCCTCCAGCACTGAGACAGATAATAGGATTGCTCCCATTATCTCTCATGATGTCATCCAGACGGCTAACAATATCCTCCATCCCAGCCCCAGGAAAGCAAACTCTCTGTCTCCTACACCTGTCCTTCAAGCAGAACGCCCTATCCATAAACCTAACTTGGCTATCCCCAACAACAACAATATTCTTACCTTCCTTAAAGTCTTTCGTCGTGACGTTCCCAGTAGTCGACTCACATTCGTCGGGTAGCACTGAGAATGTATTAGATGTTTCCACAACAGTTTCCACGGCAGTCTCTTTCTTCTTCATCGTTTCTACCTTTCCATTCGTCTTCTTGATCGTCAACTTCGTTCCTTGCTGTCCAGCCACTGATCAGTTTCCCTTCTTGACCGGAGGACTCAAAACAGGAGGACTACTACGAATCTTCTTGTTTTCCTCGGTCAGTCGCCGAATCTCCATCTTTGCCATCCTCAATTCTTCCTTAAGCTGTTGGTAAAGTTGCTCGATGGAGGGCATCTTGCTTCAATTCGTAGAGAGCGCGCAAACAGGTCTTCACAGAGCAAAGTACACGTCACCACTGCGCAAAAGCCAACTCAATCAGGAGCTACTGCGCAGCACGTCCGCACGGCCCAATACCGATGCGTCACACAGTGTCACACAGCGTCACACAGCGTCACACAGTGTCACACAGTGTCACACAGCGTCACACAGTGTCACACAGTGTCACACAGTGTCACACAGTGTCACACAGCGTCACACAGCGTCACACAGCGTCACACAGTGTCACACAGTGTCACACAGCATCACACAGCGTCACACAGCGTCACACAGCGTCCCACAACGTCACACAGTATCACAGAGTGTCACAGAGTGTCACACAGTGTCACACAGTGTCACACAGCGTCACACAGTGTCACACAGCGTCACTCAGCGTCACACAGCGCCACACAGCGTCACACAGCGTCACGCAGTGTCACATAGCGTCACACAGTGTCACACAGTGTCAAACAGTGTCACACAATGTCACACAGAGTCACTCAGCGTCACAAAGTGTCACACAGCGTCACACAGCGTCACAAAACGTCACAAAGCGTCACACAGCGTCACATAATGTCATATAGTGTCACAGTAGCGTCACGCAGCGTCACACAGTGTCACACAGCGTCACACAGTGTCACACAGTGTCACACAGTGTCACACAGTGTCACACAGTGTCACACAGCGTCACAGAAGTCACACAGTGTCACACAGCGTCACACAGCGTCACACAGTGTCACACAGTGTCACACAGCGTCACACAGTGTCACACAGCGTCACACAGTGTCACACAGCGTCACATAGTGTCACACTGTCACACAGCGTCACACAGTGTCACATAGTGTCACACAGCGTCACATAGTGTCACACTGTCACACAGTGTCACACAGTGTCACACAGTGTCACACAGTGTCACACAGCGTCATACAGTGTCACACAGCGTCACACAGCGTCACACAGCGTCACATAGTGTCACACTGTCACACAGTGTCACACAGTCTCACACAGTGTCACACAGCGTCACACAGCGTCACACAGCGTCACACAGTGTCACACAGTGTCACACAGCATCACACAGCGTCACACAGCGTCACACAGCGTCCCACAACGTCACACAGTATCACAGAGTTTCACACAGTGTCACACAGTGTCACACAGTGTCACACAGCGTCACACAGTGTCACACAGCGTCACACAGCGTCACACAGCGTCACGCAGTGTCACATAGCGTCACACAGTGTCACACAGTGTCAAACAGTGTCACACAATGTCACACAGAGTCACTCAGCGTCACAAAGTGTCACACAGCGTCACATAGCGTCACACAATGTCACACAGCGTCACAAAGTGTAACACAGCGTCACACAGCGTCACAAAACGTCACAAAGCGTCACACAGCGTCACATAATGTCATATAGTGTCACACTAGCGTCACGCAGCGTCACACAGTGTCACACAGCGTCACACAGTGTCACACAGTGTCACACAGCGTCACAGAGGTCACACAGTGTCACACAGCGTCACACAGCGTCACACAGTGTCACACAGCGTCACACAGCGTCACACAGTGTCACACAGCGTCACACAGTGTCACACAGCGTCACATAGTGTCACACTGTCACACAGCGTCACACAGTGTCACATAGTGTCACACAGCGTCACATAGTGCCACACTGTCACACAGCGTCACACAGTGTCACACAGTGTCACACAGCGTCACACAGCGTCACATAGTGTCACACAGTGTCATACAGTGTCACACAGTGTCACACAGCGTCACACAGCGTCACATAGTGTCACACTGTCACACAGCATCACACAGCGTCACACAGCGTCACATAGTGTCACACAGTGTCATACAGTGTCACACAACGTCACACAGCGTCACACAGCGTCACATAGTGTCACACTGTCACACAGCGTCACACAGTGTCACACAGCGTCACACAGTGTCACACTGTCACACAGCGTCACACAGTGTCACACAGCGTCACACTGTCACACAGCATCACACAGCGTCACACAGCGTCACATAGTGTCACACAGCATCATACAGTGTCACACAGCGTCACACAGCGTCACACAGCGTCACATAGTGTCACACTGTCACACAGCGTCACACAGTGTCACACTGTCACACAGCGTCACACAGTGTCACACAGCGTCACACAGCGTCACACAGTGTCACACAGTGTCACACAGCGTCACACAGTGTCACACAGTCTCACACAGTCTCACACAGTGTCACACAGCGTCACACAGCGTCACACAGCGTCACACAGTGTCACACAGTGTCACACAGCATCACACAGCGTCACACAGCGTCACACAGCGTCCCACAACGTCACACAGTATCACAGAGTGTCACAGAGTGTCACACAGTGTCACACAGTGTAACACAGCGTCACACAGTGTCACACAGCGTCACTCAGCGTCACACAGCGCCACACAGCGTCACACAGCGTCACGCAGTGTCACATAGCGTCACACAGTGTCACACAGTGTCAAACAGTGTCACACAATGTCACACAGAGTCACTCAGCGTCACAAAGTGTCACACAGCGTCACACAGCGTCACAAAACGTCACAAAGCGTCACACAGCGTCACATAATGTCATATAGTGTCACAGTAGCGTCACGCAGCGTCACACAGTGTCACACAGCGTCACACAGTGTCACACAGTGTCACACAGCGTCACAGAAGTCACACAGTGTCACACAGCGTCACACAGCGTCACACAGTGTCACACAGTGTCACACAGCGTCACACAGTGTCACACAGCGTCACACAGTGTCACACAGCGTCACATAGTGTCACACTGTCACACAGCGTCACACAGTGTCACATAGTGTCACACAGCGTCACATAGTGTCACACTGTCACACAGTGTCACACAGTGTCACACAGTGTCACACAGTGTCACACAGCGTCATACAGTGTCACACAGCGTCACACAGCGTCACACAGCGTCACATAGTGTCACACTGTCACACAGTGTCACACAGTCTCACACAGTGTCACACAGCGTTACACAGCGTCACACAGCGTCACACAGTGTCACACAGTGTCACACAGCATCACACAGCGTCACACAGCGTCACACAGCGTCCCACAACGTCACACAGTATCACAGAGTGTCACACAGTGTCACACAGTGTTACACAGTGTCACACAGCGTCACACAGTGTCACACAGCGTCACACAGCGTCACACAGCGTCACGCAGTGTCACATAGCGTCACACAGTGTCACACAGTGTCAAACAGTGTCACACAATGTCACACAGAGTCACTCAGCGTCACAAAGTGTCACACAGCGTCACATAGCGTCACACAATGTCACACAGCGTCACAAAGTGTAACACAGCGTCACACAGCGTCACAAAACGTCACAAAGCGTCACACAGCGTCACATAATGTCATATAGTGTCACACTAGCGTCACGCAGCGTCACACAGTGTCACACAGCGTCACACAGTGTCACACAGTGTCACACAGCGTCACAGAGGTCACACAGTGTCACACAGCGTCACACAGCGTCACACAGTGTCACACAGTGTCACACAGCGTCACACAGTGTCACACAGCGTCACACAGTGTCACACAGCGTCACATAGTGTCACACTGTCACACAGCGTCACACAGTGTCACATAGTGTCACACAGCGTCACATAGTGTCACACTGTCACACAGCGTCACACAGTGTCACACAGTGTCACACAGCGTCACACAGCGTCACATAGTGTCACACAGTGTCATACAGTGTCACACAGTGTCACACAGCGTCACACAGCGTCACATAGTGTCACACTGTCACACAGCATCACACAGCGTCACACAGCGTCACATAGTGTCACACAGTGTCATACAGTGTCACACAACGTCACACAGCGTCACACAGCGTCACATAGTGTCACACTGTCACACAGCGTCACACAGTGTCACACAGCGTCACACAGTGTCACACTGTCACACAGCGTCACACAGTGTCACACAGCGTCACACTGTCACACAGCATCACACAGCGTCACACAGCGTCACATAGTGTCACACAGCATCATACAGTGTCACACAGCGTCACACAGCGTCACACAGCGTCACATAGTGTCACACTGTCACACAGCGTCACACTGTCACACAGCGTCACACAGTGTCACACAGCGTCACACTGTCACACAGCATCACACAGCGTCACACAGCGTCACATAGTGTCACACAGCATCATACAGTGTCACACAGCGTCACATAGTGTCACACTGTCACACAGCGTCACACAGCGTCACATAGTGTCACACTGTCACACAGCGTCACACAGTGTCACACAGCGTCACACAGTGTCACACTGTCACACAGTGTCACACAGCGTCACACAGTGTCACACAGTCCCACAGTGTCACACAGCGTCACACAGTGTCACAGTCCCACAGCGTCACACAGCGTCACACAGCGTCACACAATAACAGGTAAGAGGAACATATTGACTTTCCTTGAGGTTGCTCAGAGGAGCAAAAATGACCTTAATGTTAGTGAGGAATAAAGGTGATTATACGTAGCCAGGAGTGTGAGTGTCTTGAGGCAGTGTTGCTCTGCCTTTATTTCCCCTCCTTCTTCTCTTCTTCCTCTTCCTTCTTTTCTTTCTCTTCGTCCTGTTCTTTCTCATGATCTTCCTCTTCTTCCTTCTCCTCTTCGTTCTATTTAGTATTTCTTTCGCCTCCTTCCTCTTCTGCTCCTCTTCCTGCTCATACTACTACTGCTCTTCCTCCTCCTCCTCCTCCTCCTGGTCCTCCTCCTCCTCCTGGCCTCCTCCTCCTCCTGGCCTCCTCCTCCTCCTCCTGGCCTCCTCCTCCTCCTCCTGGTCCTCCTCCTCCTCCTGGTCCTCCACCTCCTCCTGGTCCTCCTCCTCCTCCTGGTCCTCCTCCTCCTCCTGGTCCTCCTCCTCCTCCTGGTCCTCCTCCTCCTCCTCCTCTTCCTCCTGGTCCTCCTCCTCCTAGTCCTCTTCCTTCTGGTCCTCCTCCTGGTCCTCCTTCTCCTGGTCCTCTTCCTCCTGGTCCTCCTCCTGGTCCTCCTCCTGGTCCTCCTTCTCCTGGTCCTCCTCCTGGTCCTCCTCCTGGTAATGCTGGTTCTCCTTGACCTATTATGTGTACTCACTCCCCCTCTTTTATGTACTCAATCCCCTTCTTATATGTATTTACTCCCCCTGGGGACTCCTGTTAGTTATACTTCTTGACATAAAGCCAAGAATTATTCGCTTTATTTCGAATACTTATGCACTGTTATCTGGGCTTTAGATTACTGTTAACCAGAACTCCCAAATGTTTTCCACAGTCAAAGATATTAAGATCGACATATTTGATACTTATTTAGTTTATAAGTGTCATGGTTATTTACCTTTCCAATGCTTAGAACTTTGCATATGTCTATGTTAAACTGCATTTGCCACTTCGCTGACCACTGCATCAGTCTATTCAGATCATCCTGCAGCGCTCTAGTGTCCTCGTCAGAATGAATTCGATGACCTATTTTGGTGTCATTGGCAAACTTGTTATGTCGCGATTTATACCCTTATCTATATTATTTATGTAAATAGTGAGCAACAAGGGGCCCAACACTGACCCCTGTGGAACACCACTCGTGACGCTTCCCCACTCTGATTTCTCCCCGTTTATGCAAATTCTCTGTTGCCTATCTGTCAGCCACGCCTTATCCAGGAAAAATTTTTCTCCTCTTACTCCGTGTGCCTCGACTTTCCTCAATAGTCTCTGATGTGGGACCCTGTCAAAAGCCTTACTGAAGTCTATATACACAATATCATATTCATTACCATGATCTACCTCCTCAAATACCTTTGTGATAAAAAAATAAGTTCGTAAGGAAAGAACGCCCCTTGTAAAACCGTGCTGAGATTCATTATGCATCCCCCCTCTTATTTGTATTCCCTTACAGAAGTGCGTCTCCACTGGGACCTGACTGAAGTGCGTCTCCACTGGGACCTGACTGAAGTGCGTCTCCACTGGGACCTGACTGAAGTGCGTCTCCACTGGGACCTGACTGAAGTGCGTCTCCACTGGGACCTGACTGAAATGCGTCTCCACTGGGACCTGACTGAAGTGCGTCTCCACTGGGACCTGACTGAAATGCGTCTCCACTGGGACCTGACTGAAGTGCGTCTCCACTGGGACGTCACTGACAGGGTCAGTTTTCCCCGGAGTTAAGACATATTAAGACACAGTAATGTCTTTCTTGTTCCTTGTTGGAACTGCGTGATCAGACCCTCTGTGGCTGGGTAATCCAGAAAGGCATCAGTGCTCTTTCCACCAACTTCTGATCACAAGATTGATGGACTGAACACATCGATTCCAGGCTGAGGGACTGATTGTCTCAACTCCTCTTCATCTTCCGCTGTTTCTCTGCATTGGACTGAAGAAACCAATGGCTGGAGAAACACTTCCAGTATAAAGAATCCCAAGTGCTGCACAAGTGTCTTATTTACGATAATAATTAAGACACTTGCGGCGGCTCACTCCGTGATGGATAAAGAAATGATCACAATATATAGTTTTGCCTGGTGGAAGTACACATGTAAAGTAAAAGGACACAAGTGCAACTAATGTGACATTTATTGTGGCAACGTTTCGCTCTCCAGGAGCTTTATCAAGCCATTACAAACAATACATGGACACAGAGGGTATATAAAGGCTCAGAGTGAGGTGAATACTAGTGAGGTACCATTTCGATGTTCACTAGTGGTAGTAGTAGCAGTAGTAGTAGTGGTAGTGACAAAAGTAATACACACATAGAGCACCTTGCAACACAGACTTGTTGTGAGAGAGAAGACTGAAACTCAGGTTTAACTCTGCAGGTCCTTGACCGTGACTCTTGCACAACAGAATAATCACAGGAGTGCCGACGACAACCGATCTGCATGTGATTCCTTTATTGATTCAGTTAACAACAAAACCCAATTACAGAATCGTCTGTGGTTCAGGTAATGGTGAATGATTCAGGTAATCGTCAATGATTCAGGTAATGGTGACTTATATACTGGAATCGTAACTCACATCTGATTTCAGTATTAAAGGTGTAAATCCCATTCTTCAGCTTCACACTAATCGAGGCTTCTAAAGTGGTTGCTTCTCAAGGCTGAGGGACAGATCACCTCACAACTAGTTCAAGGCTAATGGACTGATTACATCATCTTTACCTCTCCACTGCTTCTGCTGTCTTGTCTCCAGTTTTAGTCATCTCCTTATTCGACTGAAAAAGCCTCCTGTGTAGACGAAACGTTTCAGAAAGAAAGACGACAAAGTACTTTATATGTTTATCATCAGAGTTCTACTCAGAGGATGGTCCATACATTCCTAGAAGGAACTCGGGGGCATCCTAGACTATCCCAGCAACTTTCCTGAAATCACTGATTTTCGATAGAGAACACATTGTCAATGTTACGATGTCTTGATGTGTCATCTTGCCCTGTCTTGCCATTTTTGAAAGTGTTCCGTGGCCACCTGAGAATCACTTGCTTCTGAGGGATGAGGTGAGGCGATCCATCAACGTGTGATAAGATAAGTTAAGATTTCGTTCGGATTTTTAACCCCGGAGGGTTAGCCACCCAGGATAACCCAAGAAAGTCAGTGCGTCATCGAGGACTGTCTAGCTTATTTCCATTGGGGTCCTTAATCTTGTCCCCAGGATGCGACCCACACCAGTCGACTAACACCCAGGTACCTATTTGCTGCTAGGTGAACAGGACAACAGGTGTAAGGAAACGCGTCGAAATGTTTCCACCCTCCGGGAATCGAACCCTGGCCCTCCGTGTGTGAAGCGGGAGCTTTAGCCACCAGGCCACCGGGCCAGCATCGAGTCTCTTCTGAAACATAATTCGTCTTGTTGAAGAGGGAACCTTTCAAGAACAATGTTCTTCAGTCTTGGGCGACTGATATCCCCGAGGTTCTCCAGCTACTCATTTCATCGTCTCGCTTCCTGGTGGAGGTTCTTCAGGGAACAACACGACCTCCTGGAAAAGAGGGCTTAACTTATTACTGCCAGTATCTCTTCTATTGCTCTTCTGTATGTGTGCTCTTCGTCTGACCTTGGAAATACTATTACTAGGCACATCGCTTGGTATTTCGGTTCACTGGCGATAAAGGTCGCCAATAGCGAGTCTGGTCAGGACCTTGCTCGAGGATTTATCTCCAAGCGCAACTTTCAGGAAGTGGTGAAGGGGTGGACTGGTGCCATCCACTTATTCATGGAATAAGCAGCAGGCGCCTGGCTTCAATGCGTGATCACCGGCTCAATGCACGACTAATAAGGGACGTTTGAAAGGTGGTCGTTGCTCTCTTGAAAAAGAAATTGTTTTTCTTGGTAAATGGCGACAATATCTGTGCCATTTACCTTGCATTTTAAAAAAGTTTGTCAGCATTCAAAGTATATTTAAGTTCAGCTGGCAACTTGTCACCACCAACATGTTGATCTGGAGGGTATCAACAAATGCAGCATATATTGATAAATTAGACACATGTGCAACTCTTGGGTATCTTTATTGAGGAAACGTTTCGCCACACAGTGGCTTCATCAGTCCATACAAAGGAGAATCTTGAAGAACAGGAGGAGAATGAGGTAATCAGTCCCTCAGCCTTGAGTCGATGTGGTCAGTCCATCAATCTTGAATAGAATACGGCATAAGTGCGGAGAAGCAGCTTATATACCGTAGGCAGGAGAGGTGCAGCAGTCGTAGGTGGTGTCACATTTGTTCAATGTGGAAGTAGGTCGTGCCCAAGGGTTAGGCAAGCGAAGAATTTTCAAGTATTAATATTTCAAGGCTGAGGGACTGATTACCTTATTCTCCTCCTGTTCTTCAAGTTTCTCCTACGTATGGACTGATGAAGCCACTGTGTGGCGAAACGTTTCCTCAATAAAGATACCCAAGAGTTGCACATGTGTCTAATTTATCAACATGTCGGTTCTCTGAACCATTCATCTACAAATGCAGTATATACTTACAGCTGGTCCTGGGTCTTGATGAGTCCTGGTCACCTCAACTTATTTTCACAATTTCTCTCACAGATGATGCAACAATGGATCCCTACACCGGCATCTGCGAAACATATTTAAAATATTTAATAAAAAAACACAATAAATACGGAATTTTCCAAGACGGAATTTACCAAACACGAAGATAATTAACCAGCTCTATTTCTTTCTATTTTTTTCTTCATTTCTTCCCATAGAATCTTTGATTTGTGATGTTTATGACAATGGAATTCCACAATGGCTACATATTCACAAGAGGAATAAAACCTCTGTCACCATAAGTGATGTGTCACTTACTGAACCCCCCCAAAAAATCAGGAAAAGAACCTGAAAATGAACCGGTTTTGTTCTCATATAAGTGTAATTACGATTTAATGAGTCGTGATGAAGGTGATAATCAAGTTTTCTCAAGTATATTTAGTTACCTACATAAGTTGTGTGGTTAAAGATATATATATATATATATATATATATATATATATATATATATATATATATATATATATATATATATATATATATATATATATAAGAACACTGCGCTAGCCAAGGATTCGAACCCATGTTGTACTGGCCTGCCTCATGGTAAGCGAGAACCACATGACGCTTTAAACCACAGGACCACCCAACCCTACAAGAATAGTGCAGCCAGCACACAGCTAGCTGTTGGGCCGCCATCCGAGGGCATACGGAGGTGTGGGAGCTTCTAAGCTAATTTCATTCTCATCCCTGTTTGGTGTACTAGCCTCACGAGCCCAACAGCTACCCACGACTATCCACAGGATAGTCATGAGGTAAGCAATAAACTACCCACGACCATCCACAGGATAGTCATGAGGTACACAATAAACTACCCACGACCATCCACAGGATAGTTATGAGGTACACAATAAACAACCCACGACCATCCACAGGATAGTCATGAGGTACACAATAAACTACCCACGACCATCCACAGGATAGTCATGAGGTACACAATAAACTACCCACGACCATCCACAGGATAGTCATGAGGTACACAATAAACTACCCACGACCATCCACAGGATAGTCATGAGGTACACAATAAACTACCCACGACCATCCACAGGATAGTCATGAGGTACACAATAAACTACCCACGACCATCCAGAGGATAGCCATGAGGTAAGCAATAAACTACCCACGACCATCCACAGGATAGTCATGATGTACACAATAAACTACCCACGACCATCCACAGGATAGTTATGAGGTACACAATAAACAACCCACGACCATCCACAGGATAGTCATGAGGTACACAATAAACTACCCACGACCATCCACAGGATAGTCATGAGGTACACAATAAACTACCCATAACCATCCACAGGATAGTCATGAGGTACACAATAAACAACCCACGACCATCCACAGGATAGTCATGAGGTACACAATAAACAACCCACGACCATCCACAGGATAGTCATGAGGTACACAATAAACTACCCACGACCATCCACAGGATAGTCATGAGGTACACAATAAACTATCCACGACCATCCACAGGATAGTCATGAGGTACACAATAAACTACCCACGACCATCCACAGGATAGTCATGAGGTACACAATAAACTACCCACGACCATCCAAAGGATAGTCATGAGGTACACAATAAACTATCCACGACCATCCACAGGATAGTCATGAGGTACACAATAAACTACCCACGACCATCCACAGGATAGTCATGAGGTACACAATAAACTACCCACGACCATCCACAGGATAGTCATGAGGTACACAATAAACTACCCACGACCATCCACAGGATAGTCATGAGGTACACAATAAACTACCCACGACCATCCACAGGATAGTCATGAGGTACACAATAAACTACCCACGACCATCCACAGGATAGTCATGAGGTACACAATAAACTACCCACGACCATCCACAGGATAGTCATGAGGTACACAATAAACTACCCACGACCATCCACAGGATAGTTATGATGTACACAATAAACTACCCACGACCATCCACAGGATAGTTATGATGTACAAAATAAACTACCCACGACCATCCACAGGATAGTTATGAGGTACACAATAAACTACCCACGACCATCCACAGGATAGTTATGATGTACACAATAAACTACACACGACCATCCACAGGATAGTTATGAGGTACACAATAAACTACCCACGACCATCCACAGGATAGTCATGATGTACACAATAAACTACCCACGACCATCCACAGGATAGTTATGAGGTACACAATAAACTACCCACGACCATCCACAGGATAGTCATGAGGTACACAATAAACTACCCACGACCATCCACAGGATAGTCATGAGGTACACAATAAACTACCCACGACCATCCACAGGATAGTCATGAGGTACACAATAAACTACCCACGACCATCCACAGGATAGTCATGAGGTACACAATAAACTACCCACGACCATCCACAGGATAGTCATGAGGTACACAATAAACTACCCACGACCATCCACAGGATAGTCATGAGGTACACAATAAACTACCCACGACCATCCACAGGATAGTCATGAGGTACACAATAAACTACCCACGACCATCCACAGGATAGTCATGAGGTACACAATAAACTACCCACGACCATCCACAGGATAGTCATGAGGTACACAATAAACTACCCACGACCATCCACAGGATAGTCATGATGTACACAATAAACTACCCACGACCATCCACAGGATAGTTATGAGGTACACAATAAACTACCCACGACCATCCACAGGATAGTCATGAGGTACACAATAAACTACCCACGACCATCCACAGGATAGTCATGAGGTACACAATAAACTACCCACGACCATCCACAGGATAGTCATGAGGTACACAATAAACTACCCACGACCATCCACAGGATAGTCATGAGGTACACAATAAACTACCCACGACCATCCACAGGATAGTCATGAGGTACACAATAAACTACCCACGACCATCCACAGGATAGTCATGAGGTACACAATAAACTACCCACGACCATCCACAGGATAGTTCATGAGGTACACAATAAACTACCCACGACCATCCTATGTATAGTTATGATGTACACAATATACTACCCACGACCATCCACAGGATAGTCATGAGGTACACAATAAACTACCCACGACCATCCACAGGATAGTCATGAGGTACACAATAAACTACCCACGACCATCCACAGGATAGTCATGAGGTACACAATAAACTACCCACGACCATCCACAGGATAGTCATGAGGTACACAATAAACTACCCACGACCATCCACAGGATAGTCATGAGGTACACAATAAACTACCCACGACCATCCACAGGATAGTCATGAGGTACACAATAAACTACCCACGACCATCCACAGGATAGTCATGAGGTACACAATAAACTACCCACGACCATCCACAGGATAGTCATGAGGTACACAATAAACTACCCACGACCATCCACAGGATAGTCATGAGGTACACAATAAACTACCCACGACCATCCACAGGATAGTCATGAGGTACACAATAAACTACCCACGACCATCCACAGGATAGTCATGAGGTACACAATAAACTACCCACGACCATCCACAGGATAGTCATGAGGTACACAATAAACTACCCACGACCATCCACAGGATAGTCCACAGGATGTGGTACACAATAAACTACCCACGACCATCCACAGGATAGTCATGAGGTACACAATAAACTACCCACGACCATCCACAGGATAGTCATGAGGTACACAATAAACTACCCACGACCATCCACAGGATAGTCATGAGGTACACAATAAACTACCCACGACCATCCACAGGATAGTCATGAGGTACACAATAAACTACCCACGACCATCCACAGGATAGTCATGAGGTACACAATAAACTACCCACGACCATCCACAGGATAGTCATGAGGTACACAATAAACTACCCACGACCATCCACAGGATAGTCATGAGGTACACAATAAACTACCCACGACCATCCACAGGATAGTCATGAGGTACACAATAAACTACCCACGACCATCCACAGGATAGTCATGAGGTACACAATAAACTACCCACGACCATCCACAGGATAGTCATGAGGTACACAATAAACTACCCACGACCATCCACAGGATAGTCATGAGGTACACAATAAACTACCCACGACCATCCACAGGATAGTCATGAGGTACACAATAAACTACCCACGACCATCCACAGGATAGTCATGAGGTACACAATAAACTACCCACGACCATCCACAGGATAGTCATGAGGTACACAATAAACTACCCACGACCATCCACAGGATAGTCATGAGGTACACAATAAACTACCCACGACCATCCACAGGATAGTCATGAGGTACACAATAAACTACCCACGACCATCCACAGGATAGTCATGAGGTACACAATAAACTACCCACGACCATCCACAGGATAGTCATGAGGTACACAATAAACTACCCACGACCATCCACAGGATAGTCATAATGTACACAATAAACTACCTACGACCATCCACAGGATAGTCATGAGGTACACAATAAACTACCCACGACCATCCACAGGATAGTCATGAGGTACACAATAAACTACCCACGACCATCCACAGGATAGTCATGAGGTACACAATAAACTACCCACGACCATCCACAGGATAGTCATGAGGTACACAATAAACTACCCACGACCATCCACAGGATAGTCATGAGGTACACAATAAACTACCCACGACCATCCACAGGATAGTCATAATGTACACAATAAACTACCTACGACCATCCACAGGATAGTCATGAGGTACACAATAAACTACCCACGACCATCCACAGGATAGTCATGAGGTACACAATAAACTACCCACGACCATCCACAGGATAGTCATGAGGTACACAATAAACTACCCACGACCATCCACAGGATAGTCATGATGTACACAATAAACTACCCACGACCATCCACAGGATAGTCATGAGGTACACAATAAACTACCCACGACCATCCACAGGATAGTCATGAGGTACACAATAAACTACCCACGACCATCCACAGGATAGTCATGAGGTACACAATAAACTACCCACGACCATCCACAGGATAGTCAAGAGGTACACAATAAACTACCCACGACCATCCACAGGATAGTCATGAGGTACACAATAAACTACCCACGACCATCCACAGGATAGTCATGAGGTACACAATAAACTACCCACGACCATCCACAGGATAGTCATGAGGTACACAATAAACTACCCACGACCATCCACAGGATAGTCATGAGGTACACAATAAACTACCCACGACCATCCACAGGATAGTCATGAGGTACACAATAAACTACCCACGACCATCCACAGGATAGTCAAGAGGTACACAATAAACTACCTACGACCATCCACAGGATAGTCATGAGGTACACAATAAACTACCCACGACCACCTGATCAAAAAAATCTACGATGGCCATTTAAATAAAATTAATTAAAACTATTAAAATATTCACTGCCATTTAAGAGAACCATTCACTGATAAATAACAGGAAATTCTTGTTCCCGTAATTGATCAATAATACGTAATTTTCCACCCGTTGATTTATTATATAGAGATTATTATACGCTTATTTGTATGCGTTAATAAGATACGCTTTAATGGTGCAGTATAGTGGAAGCCTTTTTATCAGACTTTTGGTTCATTGTGGAGAGTTTTTTGACCATTAAACTCTCTGGTTTATAATTAAAACTGTATGTTTTATCTGGTTTATTTTAGCAAATTTAAAAGATTTATATATTTGTCAGATACTGAGTTGGATGTACATCAGTGGGTGTAAATATATATATATATATATATATATATATATATATATATATATATATATATATATATATATATATATATATATATATATATATATATATATATATATATATATATATATATATATATATATATATATATATATATATATATATATATATATATACATATATTAATATAAACACAGGAAATATACACTGAAAAATGTATATTTCTGTGTATATATGTCGAGAGTTTACTTTGATCCTGTGTTGAGGTGTAGCACACTGTGTTGAGGTGTAGCACACTGTGTTGAGGTGTAGCACACTGTGTTGAGGTGTAGCACACTGTGTTGAGGTGTAGCACACTGTGTTGAGGTGTAGCACACTGTGTTGAGGTGTAGCACACTGTGTTGAGGTGTAGCACACTGTGTTGAGGTGTAGCACACTGTGTTGAGGTGTAGCACACTGTGTTGAGGTGTAGCACACTGTGTTGAGGTGTAGCACACTGTGTTGAGGTGTAGTACACTGTGTTGTGGTGTACTACACTGTGTTGAGGTGTAGTACACTGTGTTGAGGTGTACTACACTGTGTTGAGGTGTAGTACACTGTGTTGAGGTGTAGTACACTGTGTTGAGGTGTACTACACTGTGTTGAGGTGTACTACACTGTGTTGAGGTGTAGTACACTGTGTTGAGGTGTAGTACACTGTGTTGAGGTGTAGTACACTGTGTTGAGGTGTAGTACACTGTGTTGAGGTGTACTACACTGTGTTGAGGTGTAGTACACTGTGTTGAGGTGTAGTACACTGTGTTGAGGTGTAGTACACTGTGTTGAGGTGTAGTACACTGTGTTGAGGTGTAGTACACTGTGTTGAGGTGTAGTACACTGTGTTGAGGTGTAGTACACTGTGTTGAGGTGTAGTACACTGTGTTGAGGTGTAGTACACTGTGTTGAGGTGTACTACACTGTGTGAGGTGTAGTACACTGTGTTGAGGTGTAGCACACTGTGTTGAGGTGTAGTACACTGTGTTGTGGTGTACTACACTGTGTTGAGGTGTACTACACTGTGTTAAGGTGTACTACACTGTGTTGAGGTGTACTACACTGTGTTGAGGTGTACTACACTGTGTTGAGGTGTACTACACTGTGTTGAGGTGTACTACACTGTGTTGAGGTGTACTACACTGTGTTGAGGTGTACTACACTGTGTTGAGGTGTAGTACACTGTGTTGTGGTGTACTACACTGTGTTGAGGTGTAGTACACTGTGTTGTGGTGTACTACACTGTGTTGAGGTGTACTACACTGTGTTGAGGTGTAGTACACTGTGTTGTGGTGTACTACACTGTGTTGAGGTGTACTACACTGTGTTGAGGTGTACTACACTGTGTTGAGGTGTACTACACTGTGTTGAGGTGTACTACACTGTGTTGAGGTGTAGTACACTGTGTTGTGGTGTACTACACTGTGTTGAGGTGTACTACACTGTGTTGAGGTGTAGTACACTGTGTTGAGGTGTACTACACTGTGTTGAGGTGTACTACACTGCGTTGAGGTGTACTACACTGTGTTGAGGTGTACTACACTGTGTTGAGGTGTACTACACTGTGTTGAGGTGTAGTACACTGTGTTGTGGTGTACTACACTGTGTTGAGGTGTAGTACTCTGTGTTGTGGTGTACTACACTGTGTTGAGGTGTACTACACTGTGTTGAGGTGTAGTACACTGTGTTGTGGTGTACTACACTGTTTTGAGGTGTACTACACTGTGTTGAGGTGTACTACACTGTGTTGAGGTGTACTACACTGTGTTGAGGTGTACTACACTGTGTTGAGGTGTAGTACACTGTGTTGTGGTGTACTACACTGTGTTGAGGTGTAGTACACTGTGTTGTGGTGTACTACACTGTGTTGAGGTGTACTACACTGTGTTGAGGTGTAGTACACTGTGTTGTGGTGTACTACACTGTGTTGAGGTGTACTACACCGTGTTGAGGTGCACTACACTGTGTTGAGGTGTACTACACTGTGTTGAGGTGTACTACACTGTGTTGAGGTGTACTACACTGTGTTGAGGTGTACTACACTGTGTTGAGGTGTACTACACTGTGTTGAGGTGTAGTATACTGTGTTGTGGTGTACTACACTGTGTTGAGGTGTACTACACTGTGTTGAGGTGTAGTACACTGTGTTGAGGTGTACTACACTGTGTTGAGGTGTACTACACTGTGTTGAGGTGTACTATACTGTGTTGAGGTGTTGTACACTGTGTTGTGGTGTACTACACTGTGTTGAGGTGTACTACACTGTGTTGAGGTGTAGTACACTGTGTTGTGGTGTACTACACTGTGTTGAGGTGTACTACACTGTGTTGTGGTGTACTACACTGTGATGTGGTGTACTACACTGTGTTGTGGTGTAGTACACTGTGTTGAGGTGTAGTACACTGTGTTGTGGTGTACTACACTGTGTTGAGGTGTACTACACTGTGTTGAGGTGTACTACACTGTGTTGAGGTGTAGTACACTGTGTTGTGGTGTACTACACTGTGTTGAGGTGTACTACACTGTGTTGTGGTGTACTACACTGTGTTGAGGTGTAGTACACTGTGTTGTGGTGTGCTACACTGTGTTGAGGTGTACTACACTGCGTTGAGGTGTACTACACTGTGTTGAGGTGTAGTACACTGTGTTGTGGTGTAGTACACTGTGTTGTGGTGTAGTACACTGTGTTGAGGTGTAGTACACTGTGTTGTGATGTACTTCACTGTGTTGAGGTGTACTACACTGTGTTGAGGTGTAGTACACTGTGTTGTGGTGTAGTACACTGTGTTGTGGTGTAGTACACTGTGTTGAGGTGTAGTACACTGTGTTGTGGTGTACTACACTGTTGAGGTGTAGTACACTGTGTTGTGGTGTAGTACACTGTGTTGAGGTGTACTACACTGTGTTGTGGTGTAGTACACTGTGTTGAGGTGTAGTACACTGTGTTTTGGTGTACTACACTGTGTTGAGGTGTACTACACTGTGTTGTGGTGTACTACACTGTGTTGAGGTGTAGTACACTGTGTTGTGGTGTACTACACTGTGATGAGGTGTACTACACTGTGTTGAGGTGTACTACACTGTGTTGTGGTGTACTACACTGTGATGAGGTGTGCTACACTGTGTTGAGTTGTACTACACTGTGTTGAGGTGTACTACACTGTGTTGAGGTGTACTACACTGTGTTGAGGTGTACTACAATGTGTTGTGGTGTACTACACTGTGTTGTGGTGTACTACACTGTGTTGAGGTGTACTACACTGTGTTGAGGTGTACTACACTGTGTTGAGGTGTACTACACTGTGTTGAGGTGTAGTACACTGTGTTGAGGTGTACTACACTGTGTTGAGGTGTACTACACTGTGTTGTGGTGTACTACACTGTGTTGTGGTGCACTACACTGTGTTGAGGTGTACTACACTGTGTTGAGGTGTACTACACTGTGTTGTGGTGTACTACACTGTGTTGAGGTGTACTACACTGTGTTGTGGTGTACTACACTGTGTTGTGGTGTACTACACTGTGTTGTGGTGTACTACACTGTGTTGTGGTGTACTACACTGTGTTGTGGTGTACTACACTGTGTTGAGGAGTACTACACTGTGTTGAGGTGTACTACACTATGTTGAGGTGTAGCACACTGTGTTGTGGTGTAGTACACTGTGTTGAGGTGTAGCACACTGTGTTGAGGTGTAGTACACTGTGTTGAGGTGTACTACACTGTGTTGTGGCGTACTACACTGTGTTGTGGTGTACTACACTGTTGTGGTGTGCTACACTGTGTTGTGGTGTACTACACTGTCTTGAGGTGTACTACACTGTGTTGAGGTGTACTACACTGTGTTGAGGTATAGCACACTGTGTTGTGGTGTAGTACTCTGTGTTGAGGTGTAGCACACTGTGTTGAGGTGTAGTACACTGTGTTGAGGTGTACTACACTGTGTTGTGGTGTACTACACTGTGTTGTGGTGTACTACACTGTGTTGAGGTGTACTACACTGTGTTGAGGTGTACTACACTGTGTTGTGGTGTACTACACTGTGTTGTGGTGTACTACACTGTGTTGAGGTGTACTACACTGTGTTGTGGTGTACTACAAAGTGTTGAGGTGTACTACACTGTGTTGAGGTGTAGTACACTGTGTTGTGGTGTACTACACTGCGTTGTGGTGTACTACACTGTGTTGAGGTGTACTACACTGTGTTGAGGTGTAGTACACTGTGTTGTGGTGTACTACACTGTGTTGAGGTGTACTACACTGTGTTGAGGAGTAGTACACTGTGTTGAGGTGTAGTACACTGTGTTGTGGTGTACTACACTGTGTTGAGGTGTACTACACTGTGTTGAGGTGTAGTACACTGTGTTGTGGTGTACTACACTGTGTTGAGGTGTACTACACTGTGTTGAGGTGTCGTACACTGTGTTGAGGTGTACTACACTGTGTTGAGGTGTACTACACTGTGTTGAGGTGTACTACAATGTGTTGAGGTGTAGTACACTGTGTTGTGGTGTACTACACTGTGTTGAGGTGTACTACACTGTGTTGAGGTGTACTACACTGTGTTGAGGTGTAGTACACTGTGTTGTGGTGTACTACACTGCGTTGAGGTGTACTACACTGTGTTGTGGTGTACTACACTGTGTTGAGGTGTAGTACACTGTGTTGTGGTGTAGTACACTGTGTTGTGGTGTACTACACTGTATTTAGGTGCACTACACTGTGTTGTGGTGTACTACACTGTGTTGTGGTGTACTACACTGTGTTGTGGTGTACTAAACTGTGTTGAGGTGTAGCACACTGTGTTGTGGTGTAGTACACTGTGTTGTGGTGTACTACACTGTGTTGAGGTGTAGTACACCGTGTTGTGGTGTACTACACTGTGTTGTGGTGTACTACACTGTGTTGTGGTGTACTACACTGTGTTGAGGTGTAGTACACCGTGTTGTGGTGTACTACACTGTGTTGTGGTGTACTACACTGTGTTGTGGTGTACTACACTGTGTTCAGGTGTAGTACACTGTGTTGTGGTGTACTACACTGTGTTGAGGTGTACTACACTGTGTTGAGGTGTAGTGCACTGTGTTGAGGTGTACTACACTGTGTTGAGGTGTACTACACTATGTTGAGGTGTAGTACACTGTGTTGTGGTGTACTACACTGTGTTGAGGTGTAGTACACTGTTATGAGGTGTAGTACACTGTGTTGTGGTGTACTACACTGTGTTGAGGTGTACTACACTGTGTTGTGGTGTACTACACTGTGTTAAAGTGTACTACACTGTGTTGGGGTGTACTACAGTGTGTTGTGGTGTACTAAACTGTGTTGAGATGTACTACACTGTGTTGTGGTGTACTACACTGTGTTGAGGTGTACTACACTGTGTTGTGGTGTACTACACTGTGTTAAGGTTTACTACACTTTGTTGTGGTGTACTACACTGTGTTAAGGTGTACTACACTGTGTTGAGGTGTACTACACTGTGTTGTGGTGTACTACACTGTGTTAAGGTGTAATACACTGTGTTGAGGTGTACTACACTGTGTTGTGGTGTACTACACTGTGTTAAGGTGTACTACACTGTGTTGAGGTGTACTACACTGTGTTGTGGTGTACTACACTGTGTTAAGGTGTACTACACTGTGTAAAGGTGTACTACACTGTGTAAAGGTGTACTACACTGTATTAAGGTGTACTACACTGTGTTGTGGTGTACTACACTGCGTTAAGGTGTACTACACTGTGTTGAGGTGTACTACACTGTGTTGTGGTGTACTACACTGTGTTAAGGTGTACTACACTGTGTTGAGGTGTACTACACTGTGTTGAGGTGTAATACACTGTGTTGTGGTGTACTACACTGTGTTGCGGTGTACTACACTGTGTTGTGGTGTACTACACTGTGTTAAGGTGTACTACACTGTGTTGTGGTATACTACACTGTGTTGAGGTGTACTACACTGTGTTGAGGTGTTCTACACTGTGTTGAGGTGTACTACACTGTGTTGAGGTGTACTACACTGTGTTAAGGTGTACTACACTGTGTTAAGGTGTACTACACTGTGTTGAGGTGTACTACACTGTGTTGAGGTGTACTACACTGTGTTGAT
>NW_027195039.1:35000-37500 GCF_038502225.1 Cherax quadricarinatus
CAAAGACGGGATGTTCCAGAGATGGGACACAGACACAAGAGGTCACAATTGGAAGTTGAAGACTCAGATGAATCAAAGGGATGTTAGGAAGTATTTCTTCAGTCATAGAGTAGTCAGGCCATGGAATAGCCTAGAAAGTGATGTAGTGGAGGCAGGAACCATACATAGTTTTAAGGCGAGGTATGATAGAGCTCATGGGGCAGGGAGAGAGAGGACCTAGTAGCAATCAGCGAAGAGGCGGGGCCAGGAGCTGTGACTCGACCCCTGCAACCACAAATAGGTGAGTACAAATAGGTGAGTACACACACACACCCCTCACATACACACACACACACACACACACACACACACACTCATACACACACCCTCACACATACACACTCACACACACACACACACACACACACACACACACACACACACACACACACACACACACACACACACACTCACCCTCACACACACACACACACACACACACACACACACACACACACACACACACACACACACACACACACACACACACACACACACTCACACACACTCACACACACTCACACACACTCACACACACACACACTCACACACTCACACACACACACACACACACACACACACTCACACACTCACACACACACACACACTCTCCCTCACACACACACACACACACACACTGGTTTACCCAAAGGTGCAGGGAGGCAAAAACCAAGTGTGCTAGGGAATGGAAGAAATATAGAAGGCAAAGGACCCAGGAGAATAAGGAGAACAGTCGTAGAGCCAGAAACGAATATGCACAGATAAGACGGGAGGCCCAAAGACAATATGAAAATGACATAGCAGCGAAAGCCAAATCTGACCCGAAACTGTTGTACAGCCACATCAGGAGGAAAACAACAGTCAAGGACCAGGTAATCAGGCTAAGGAAGGAAGGAGGAGAGACAACAAGAAATGACCGTGAAGTATGTGAAGAACTCAACAAGAGATTCAAAGAAGTGTTCACAGAGGAGACAGAAGGGACTCCAGAAAGACGGAGAGGTGGGGCACACCACCAAGTGCTGGACACAGTGCACACAACCGAGGAAGAAGTGAAGAGGCTTCTGAGTGAGCTAGATACCTCAAAGGCAATGGGGCCAGATAACATCTCCCCATGGGTATTGAGAGAGGGAGCAGAGGCGCTATGTGTACCCCTAACAACAATATTCAATACATCTATCGAAACAGGGAGATTGCCTGAGGCATGGAAGACAGCAAATGTAGTCCCAATCTTTAAAAAAGGAGACAGACATGAAGCATTAAACTACAGACCAGTGTCACTGACATGTATAGTATGCAAAATCATGGAGAAGATTATCAGGAGAAGAGTGGTGGAACACCTAGAAAGGAATGATCTCATCAACAGCAGCCAACATGGTTTCAGGGACGGGAAATCCTGTGTCACAAACCTACTGGAGTTCTATGACATGGTGACAGCAGTAAGACAAGAGAGAGAAGGGTGGGTGGATTGCATTTTCTTGGACTGCAAGAAGGCGTTTGACACAGTTCCACACAAGAGATTGGTGCAAAAACTGGAGGACCAAGCAGGGATAACAGGGAAGGCACTACAATGGATCAGGGAATACTTGTCAGGAAGACAGCAGCGAGTCATGGTACGTGGCGAGGTGTCAGAGTGGGCACCTGTGACCAGCGGGGTCCCGCAGGGGTCAGTCCTAGGACCAGTGCTGTTTCTGGTATTTGTGAACGACATGACGGAAGGAATAGACTCTGAGGTGTCCCTGTTTGCAGATGACGTGAAGTTGATGAGAAGAATTCACTCGATCGAAGACCAGGCAGAACTACAAAGGGATCTGGACAGGCTGCAGACCTGGTCCAGCAACTGGCTCCTGGAGTTCAATCCCACCAAGTGCAAAGTCATGAAGATTGGGGAAGGGCAAAGAAGGCCGCAGACGGAGTACAGTCTAGGGGGTCAGAGACTACAAACCTCACTCAAGGAAAAAGATCTTGGGGTGAGTATAACACCAGGCACATCTCCTGAAGCGCACATCAACCAAATAACTGCTGCAGCATATGGGCGCCTAGCAAACCTCAGAACAGCATTCCGACATCTTAATAAGGAATCATTCAGGACCCTGTACACCGTGTATGTTAGGCCCATATTGGAGTATGCGGCACCAGTTTGGAACCCACACCTAGCCAAGCACGTGAAGAAACTAGAGAAAGTGCAAAGGTTTGCAACAAGACTAGTCCCAGAGCTAAGAAGTATGTCCTACGAGGAGAGGTTAAGGGAAATCAACCTGACGACACTGGAGGACAGGAGAGATAGGGGGGACATGATAACGACATACAAAATACTGAGAGGAATTGACAAGGTGGACAAAGACAGGATGTTCCAGAGATTCGACACAGTAACAAGGGGACACAGTTGGAAGCTGAAGACACAGATGAATCACAGGGATGTTAGGAAGTATTTCTTCAGCCACAGAGTAGTCAGTAAGTGGAA
>NW_027195039.1:42500-115000 GCF_038502225.1 Cherax quadricarinatus
GGAGTTCCGGAGTGTGTACCTCGACCGAGACAGAACACAGGACGAAAGGAAGACAATGAAAGAGAGAGTTCAAAAACGAAAGGAGAAATGGGAGGAAATGAAAAAGGAGAGCAGAATAACCCAGGATCAAATGGAAGGACAAGCGCACCCCCCAGAAACACCTGCAGAAGGACTCCAGCCACGACACCCCCAAGGCAACTGAACAATCCAAACCAACCATCACACACCGATCCCTCTGTTTCCACCCCCCGCACCACAGTTACAGTATTAGAACAGAAGTTGAAGGTTTGGTACACAAATGCAGATGGATTAACGAATAAACATGAGGAATGGCAAGAAAGAATCAATGAGAAGTCCCCAGACATCATAGCAGTTACAGAAACAAAACTCATGGAGACAATAACAGATGCAATCTTCCCACCAGGATACCAGATCATGAGGAAAGATAGAAGGGGCAGGGGGGGAGGTGGGGTTGCTCTGCTCGTAAAAAACAGATGGAAATTCGAGAAAATGGAAGGAATAGATGAGACGGGAGAAAGAGACTACATAGCAGGTACACTTCAGTCGGGGGAACACAAAGTGGTCATTGCAGTAATGTATAATCCACCACAGAACTGCAGGAGGCCAAGAGAGGAATATGAAGAGAGCAACAGAGCAATGGTGGACACACTTGCTGAGGTGGCAAGAAGAGCTCACTCCAGCAGAGCAAAGTTGCTGGTTATGGGGGATTTCAACCACAGGGAGATTGACTGGGAAAACCTGGAGCCACATGGGGGTCCCGAAACATGGAGAGCCAGGATGTTGGACGTGGTGCTGGAAAACCTCATGCACCAACATGTTAAGGACACTACCAGAGTGAGAGGGGAGGATGAACCAGCAAGATTGGACCTTGTGTTCACCCTGGGCAGCTCAGACATTGAGGACATCAAGTATGAGAGTCCCCTAGGAGCTAGCGACCACGTGGTTCTGTGCTTTGAATACATAGTAGAGCTGCAAGTGGAGAGAATAACAGGCATAGAATGGGAAAAACCTGACTATAAAAGAGGGGACTACATAGGGTTGAAGAACTTCCTGCGGGAGGTCCAGTGGGACAGAGAACTGGCAGGAAAGCCAGTAAATGAAATGATGGAATATGTAGCAACAAAATGCAAGGAGGCAGTGGAAAGGTTCATTCCCAAGGGCAACAGTAACAACGGGAAGACCAGAACAAGCCCCTGGTTCACCCGACGGTGTAAGGAGGCAAAAACAAAGTGCAATAGAGAATGGAAAAAGTACAGAAGGCAGAGAACACACGAAAATAGGGAGATCAGTCGCAGAGCCAGGAATGAGTACGCACAGGTAAGGAGGGAGGCCCAGCGACAGTATGAAAATGACATAGCATCGAGAATCAAGACTGACCCGAAACTGTTGTATAGCCACATCAGGAGGAAGACAACAGTCAAAGACCAGGTGATCAGATTAAGGACAGAAGGTGGAGAACTCACAAGAAATGATCAGGAGGTATGTGAGGAGCTGAACAGGAGATTCAAGGAAGTTTTTACAGTAGAGACAGGAAGGGCTGTGGGAAGACAGAACAGAAGGGAACATCAAGAGGGAATATACCAACAAGTGTTGGATGACATACGAACAACTGAGGAGGAGGTGAAGAAGCTCTTAAGTGACCTTGACACTTCAAAGGCGATGGGACCGGACAACATCTCCCCATGGGTCCTTAGAGAAGGAGCAGAGATGCTGTGTGTGCCTCTAACCACAATCTTCAACACATCCCTTGAAACTGGGCAACTACCTGAGAAATGGAAGACAGCTAATGTAGTCCCCATATTTAAGAAAGGAAACAGAAACGAGGCACTAAACTACAGACCTGTGTCTCTGACATGTATCGTGTGCAAGGTCATGGAGAAGATTATCAGGAGGAGAGTGGTCGAACACCTGGAAAGGAACAAGATTATAAATGAAAACCAGCATGGGTTCATGGAAGGCAAATCTTGTATCACAAACCTCCTGGAGTTTTATGACAAGGTAACAGAAGTAAGACACGAGAGAGAGGGTTGGGTAGATTGCGTTTTCCTAGACTGCAGGAAGGCCTTTGACACAGTTCCCCACAAGAGATTAGTGCAGAAGCTGGAGGATCAGGCACACGTAAAAGGAAGGGCACTGCAATGGATAAGGGAATACCTGACAGGGAGGCAGCAACGAGTCATGGTACGTGAAGAGGTATCACAGTGGGCGCCTGTCACGAGCGGGGTCCCACAGGGGTCAGTTCTAGGACCAGTGCTATTTTTGATATATGTGAACGACATGATGGAAGGAATAGACTCTGAAATGTCCCTGTTCGCAGATGACGTGAAGCTGATGAGAAGAATTAAATCGGACGAGGATGAGGCAGGACTGCAAAGAGACCTGGAGAGGCTGGACATGTGGTCCAGTAACTGGCTTCTCGAATTCAATCCAGCCAAATGCAAAGCCATGAAGATTGGGGAGGGGCAAAGAAGACCGCAGACAGAGTATAGGCTAGGTGGACAAAGACTACAGACCTCACTCAGGGAGAAAGACCTTGGGGTGACCATAACACCGAGCACATCACCGGAGGCACACATCAACCAAATAACCGCTGCAGCATACGGGCGCCTGGCAAACCTGAGAATAGCGTTCCGATACCTTAATAAGGAATCGTTCAAGACACTGTACACTGTGTATGTTAGGCCCATACTGGAGTATGCAGCACCAGTCTGGAACCCACACCTGGTCAAGCACGTCAAGAAGTTAGAGAAAGTACAAAGGTTTGCAACAAGGCTAGTCCCAGAGCTCAAGGGAATGTCGTACGAGGAAAGGTTAAGGGAAATCGGACTGACGACACTGGAGGACAGAAGGGTCAGGGGAGACATGATAACGACATACAAGATACTGCGGGGAATAGACAAGGTGGACAGAGATAGGATGTTCCAGAGAGGGGACACAGGGACAAGGGGTCACAACTGGAAGCTGAAGACTCAGACGAGTCACAGGGACGTTAGGAAGTATTTCTTCAGTCATAGAGTTGTCAGCAAGTGGAATAGCCTAGCAAGTGAAGTAGTGGAGGCAGGAACCATACATAGTTTTAAGAAGAGGTATGACAAAGCTCAGGAAGCAGAGAGAGAGAGGATCCAGTAGCGATCAGTGAAGAGGCGGGGCCAGGAGCTGAGTCTCGACCCCTGCAACCACAATTAGGTGAGTACAATTAGGTGAGTACACACACTCACCCTCACACACACACACACTCACCCTCACACACACACACACACTCACCCTCACACACACACACACACTCACCCTCACACACACACACACTCTCCCTCACACACACTCACACACACACACACACACACACACTCACCCTCACACACACACACACTCTCCCTCACACACACTCACACACACACACACACACACACACACACACACTAGCTGGGTAGCCAGGAAACTCAGTCACTCGCGATAAAACATGCACAGGTTTCCTGGTAAACTTTACTGAACCGTGATCTTCCTCTCTGCGCCCTTAAAACATTTTCCTCTGTTATTCTCTATCACATAAAACCCAGATACGAACTTTTGGTTTAATTATTTCCTGGTTTATGAGGTTTTTACAGAGTTTAAAATACTAATTTTTTTTTTACACTCTGATTTTCAGATTCGGTCTTTTTCCGTTTTTTTAGGCTGTTGGTGAAGGATGTATCAGAGGTCTGGGGAACTTTTTTATACATATCGTCCCCTTGGTAAGATAAGATAAGATAAGATAAGATTTCGTTCGGATTTTTAACCCCGGAGGGTTAGCCACCCAGGATAACCCAAGAAAGTCAGTGCGTCATCGAGGACTGTCTAACTTATTCCCATTGTGGTCCTTAATCTTGTCCCCCAGGATGCCACCCACACCAGTCGACTAACACCCAGGTACCTATTTGCTGCTAGGTGAACAGGACAACAGGTGTAAGGAAACGTGTCGAATGTTTCCACCCGCCGGGAATCGAACCCGGGCCCTCCGTGTGTGAAGCGAGAGCTTTAGCCACCAGGCCACCGGGCCACAGGTGAGGCACATGTTAGGTATCTGTATTCCGAAACGTTTCTCCTGCACAGCAGGCTTCTGCATTCGCGTACAGAAGAGTTAGCAGAGTCAGTAGAGATGTGAAGATGATGTTATCAGTCCCTTGAAGACGTGGTTTTGAGGTGGTCAGTCCCTCAGCCTTGGAGACGTAGTTTCGAGGTGGTCAGTCCCTCAGCCTTGGAGACGTAGTTTTGAGGTGGTCAGTCCCTCAGCCCTGAAGACGTAGTTTTGAGGTGGTCAGTCCCTCAGCCTTGAAGACGTAGTTTTGAGGTGGTCAGTCCCTCAGCCTTGGAGACGTAGTTTTGAGGTGTCAGTCCCTCAGCCTTGGAGACGTAGTTTTGAGGTGGTCAGTCCCTCAGCCTTGAAGACGTAGTTTTGAGGTGGTCAGTCCCTCAGCCCTGAAGACGTAGTTTTGAGGTGGTCAGTCCCTCAGCCTTGAAGACGTAGTTTTAAGGTGGTCAGTCCCTCAGCCTTGGAGACGTAGTTTTGAGGTAGTCAGTCCCTCAGCCTTGGAGACGTAGTTTTGAGGTAGTCAGTCCCTCAGCCTTGGAGACGTAGTTTTGAGGTAGTCAGTCCCTCAGCCTTGGAGACGTAGTTTTGAGGTGGTCAGTCCCTCAGCCTTGAAGACGTAGTTTTGAGGTGGTCAGTCCCTCAGCCTTGAAGACGTAGTTTTGAGGTGGTCAGTCCCTCAGCCTTGAAGACGTAGTTTTGAGGTAGTCAGTCCCTCAGCCTTGGAGACGTAGTTTTGAGGTGGTCAGTCCCTCAGCCTTGTAGACGTAGTTCTGAGGTGGTCAGTCCCTCACCCTTGTAGACGTAGTTCTGAGGTGGTCAGTCCCTCAGCCTTGTAGACGTAGTTCTGAGGTGGTCAGTCCCTCTGCCTTGTAGACGTAGTTCTGAGGTGGTCAGTCCCTCAGCCTTGTAGACGTAGTTCTGAGGTGGTCAGTCCCTCAGCCTTGTAGACGTAGTTCTGAGGTGGTCAGTCCCTCAGCCTTGTAGACGTAGTTCTGAGGTGGTCAGTCCCTCAGCCTTGTAGACGTAGTTCTGAGGTGGTCAGTCCCTCAGCCTTGTAGACGTAGTTCTGAGGTGGTCAGTCCCTCAGCCTTGTAGACGTAGTTCTGAGGTGGTCAGTCCCTCTGCCTTGTAGACGTAGTTCTGAGGTGGTCAGTCCCTCTGCCTTGTAGACGTAGTTCTGAGGTGGTCAGTCCCTCAGCCTTGGAAACGTAGTTTTGAGGTGGTCAGTCCCTCAGCCTTGGAGACGTAGTTTTGAGGTGGTCAGTCCCTCAGCCTTGGAGACGTAGTTTTGAGATGGTCAGTCCCTCAGCCTTGGAAACGTAGTTTTGAGGTGGTCAGTCCCTCAGCCTTGGAGACGTAGTTTTGAGGTGGTCAGTCCCTCAGCCTTGGAGACGTAGTTTTGAGGTGGTCAGTCCCTCAGCCTTGGAGACGTAGTTTTGAGGTGGTCAGTCCCTCAGCCTTGGAGACGTAGTTTTGAGGTGGTCAGTCCCTCAGCCTTGGAGACGTAGTTTTGAGGTGGTCAGTCCCTCAGCCTTGGAGACGTAGTTTTGAGGTAGTCAGTCCCTCAGCCTTGGAGACGTAGTTTTGAGGTGGTCAGTCCCTCAGCCTTGGAGACGTAGTTTTGAGGTAGTCAGTCCCTCAGCCTTGGAGACGTAGTTTTGAGGTAGTCAGTCCCTCAGCCTTGGAGACGTAGTTTTGAGGTAGTCAGTCCCTCCGCCTTGGAAACGTAGTTTTGAGGTAGTCAGTCCCTCAGCCTTGGAGACGTAGTTTTGAGGTAGTCAGTCCCTCAGCCTTGGAGACGTAGTTTTGAGGTAGTCAGTCCCTCCGCCTTGGAAACGTAGTTTTGAGGTAGTCAGTCCCTCAGCCTTGGAGACGTAGTTTTGAGGTAGTCAGTCCCTCAGCCTTGGAGACGTAGTTTTGAGGTAGTCAGTCCCTCCGCCTTGGAAACGTAGTTTTGAGGTGGTCAGTCCCTCAGCCTTGGAGACGTAGTTTTGAGGTAGTCAGTCCCTCAGCCTTGGAGACGTAGTCTTGAGGTAGTCAGTCCCTCAGCCTTGGAGACGTAGTTTTGAGGTAGTCAGTCCCTCAGCCTTGGAGACGTAGTTTTGAGGTGGTCAGTCCCTCATCCTTGGAGACGTAGTTTTGAGGTGGTCAGTCCCTCAGCCTTGGAGACGTAGTTTTGAGGTGGTCAGTCCCTCAGCCTTGGAGACGTAGTTTTGAGGTGGTCAGTCCCTCAGCCTTGGAGACGTAGTTTTGAGGTGGTCAGTCCCTCAGCCTTGGAGACGTAGTTTTGAGGTGGTCAGTCCCTCAGCCTTGGAGACGTAGTTTTGAGGTGGTCAGTCCCTCAGCCGTGGAGACGTAGTTTTGAGGTGGTCAGTCCCTCAGCCTGGAGAAAAGTTCTGCTCCAGGCTGAGGGACTGACCCCCTCAAACAGGGTGGATCAGGGTTGAGCAAACCCTGATCCACCATGAGACCTGGTCTCTGACCGGGCCGCGGGGGCGTTGACCCCTCGAAACCTTCTCCAGGTATACTCCAGGTACTGATGGACTGATCAACTCGATATTTCTTTATACTGTAGCCCTTGTATTTGACTGAAGAAATCTCCTGTAGACGATAATAGGTTTTATCAATAAAGACATGCAACTGGTGTACGTGTGTCTTAGTCTGAGGGAAAGCAGACACGAACCTCTGGCTCCAGGTTACCCAGGTTGGTCGCTAGGGAACACTAGGTTACCCAGGTTGGTCGCTTGGGAACACAAGGTCACTCAGGTTGGGAGGTGGGGAACACCAGGTCACTCAGGTTGGTCGCTAGGGAGCACCAGGTCACCCATGTTGGTCGCTAGGGAACACCAGGTTACCCAGGTTGTTCACTAGAGAACACCAGGTCACCCAGGTTGTTCGCTAGGGAACACCAGGTCACCCAGGTTGTTCGCTAGAGAACACCAGGTCACCCAGGTTGTTCGTTAGAGAACACCAGGTAACCCAGGTTGTTCGCTAGAGAACACCAGATAACCCAGGTTGTTCGCTAGAGAACACCAGGTCACCCAGGATGGTCGCTATAGAACACCAAGTCACCCAGGTTGGTCGCTAGAGAACACCAGGTTCTCAACAAGACGCCTTAACAAACACTCTTGACATATATATTAGAAACCCTTCAGTCCTGGGACTCAGACGACTTCTATAATATCGTAGTGCTCGCCCAGGTGTGTTTTTGAAACCTCCTGACGGTAACAGATTTCTTTTACCAGCCAGAGAACCTTCGATGTCCTTGAAGTCAGATGTGAGTTGGCCACCAGGAGACAAGAACTCATTGACGCCATGGTATAAGTTCTTAATTAATTTTCCACTGAGATAATAGGTCCACCGAAGAAGAGACATGAATACCTCCTCCATAGAAACTAAAATATATTTAGGTTAAAATTTAATTAACAGCTCCAGAGGACGCCATGCGGCTGTGACTTGAGATAAATGCACTCATAGAGTATTACCTTCTTATATAAGCAAAGTCGCATGATAATTGTGTCATATCATGGTCAGATGGTTATAATGACCATGATATTTAAAGGGGTGGACCGGTAAGACAGTGGAAGGCATCGATCAGACGGCTAAACTGCTCCAGCTGCGGGTCATCATGTAAGACCCGCGTCAGGAAACACTTGTGGTGTTTACCTGTGGCCAACCACTGCTTGGATTAGCAGACACATTGATCTAAGATACAGTGTTAGGTGTGATGAATGGTTTGAAAAACCGACAAGTTGAAGATTGAGACACTTATGCAACATATGGGAATCTTTATAAAGATTCCCATATGTTGCATAAGTGTCTCAATCTCCACAGTGTTAGGTAAACCAGTGTGATAGACGTGTTAGGATACCATGTTGTCGAGAGAGTCAAGACTGAATGTTGCCTCAGTGGTGTTACATCCAACATCCAACCACTGAACACGCAGCAACAAGTACTGATGGATTGAACACATTGACTCCAGGCTGAGGGACTGATTACCTTTAACTCCTCCACATCTTCCACCATTCTTTTCTCTATTGGACTGAAGAATCCACTGCCTGGCGAAAAGTTTCCGTAATAAAGATTCCCCGAATGTTGTACAAGGGTGTTATATCACAAGTACCCGAACAAATCTCTTTATTTCTACGCAGGTTGTGCCCCTTACCAGGTGTGGTTACTGTACCAGGTGTGGTTACTGTACCAGGTGTGGTTACTATACCAGGTGTGGTTACTATACCAGGTGTGGTTACTGTACCAGGTGTGGTTACTATACCAGGTGTGGTTACTATACCAGGTGTGGTTACTGTACCAGGTGTGGTTACTATACCAGGTGTGGTTACTATACCAGGTGTGGTTACTGTACCAGGTGTGGTTACTGTACCAGGTGTGGTTACTATACCAGGTGTGGTTACTGTACCAGGTGTGGTTACTATACCAGGTGTGGTTACTATACCAGGTGTGGTTACTATACCAGGTGTGGTTACTATACCAGGTGTGGTTACTATACCAGGTGTAGTTACTGTACCAGGTGTGGTTACTGTACCAGGTGTGGTTACTATACCAGGTGTGGTTACTGTGCCAGGTGTGGTTACTGTGCCAGGTGTGGTTACTATACCAGGTGTGGTTACTATACCAGGTGTGGTTACTGTACCAGGTGTGGTTACTATACCAGGTGTGGTTACTATACCAGGTGTGGTTACTGTACCAGGTGTGGTTACTGTACCAGGTGTGGTTACTGTACCAGGTGTGGTTACTGTACCAGGTGTGGTTACTATACCAGGTGTGGTTACTATACCAGGTGTGGTTACTGTACCAGGTGTGGTTACTATACCAGGTGTGGTTACTGTACCAGGTGTGGTTACTGTACCAGGTGTGGTTACTGTACCAGGTGTGGTTACTATACCAGGAGTGGTTACTATACCAGGTGTGGTTACTGTACCAGGTGTGTTTACTATACCAGGTGTGGTTACTATACCAGGTGTGGTTACTGTACCAGGTGTGGTTACTATACCAGGTGTGGTTACTATACCAGATGTGGTTACTGTACCAGGTGTGGTTACTGTACCAGGTGTGGTTACTGTACCAGGTGTGGTTACTGTACCAGGTGTGGTTATTGTACCAGGTGTAGTTACTGTACCAGGTGTGGTTACTATACCAGGTGTGGTTACTGTACCAGGTGTGGTTACTATACCAGGTGTGGTTACTATACCAGGTGTGGTTACTATACCAGGTGTGGTTACTATACCAGGTGTGGTTACTATACCAGGTGTGGTTACTGTACCAGGTGTGGTTACTATACCAGGTGTGGTTACTATACCAGGTGTGGTTACTATACCAGGTGTGGTTACTATACCAGGTGTGGTTACTACACCAGGTGTGGTTACTACACCAGGTGTGGTTACTGTACCAGGTGTGGTTACTATACCAGGTGTGGTTACTATACCAGGTGTGGTTACTATACCAGGTGTGGTTACTATACCAGGTGTGGTTACTATACCAGGTGTGGTTACTATACCAGGTGTGGTTACTATACCAGGTGTGGTTACTATACCAGGTGTGGTTACTGTGCCAGGTGTGGTTACTATACCAGGTGTGGTTACTATACCAGGTGTGGTTACTATACCAGGTGTGGTTACTATACCAGGTGTGGTTACTATACCAGGTGTGGTTACTGTACCAGGTGTGGTTACTGTACCAGGTGTGGTTACTATACCAGGTGTGGTTACTGTGCCAGGTGTGGTTACTGTGCCAGGTGTGGTTACTATACCAGGTGTGGTTACTATACCAGGTGTGGTTACTGTACCAGGTGTGGTTACTATACCAGGTGTGGTTACTATACCAGGTGTGGTTACTGTACCAGGTGTGGTTACTGTACCAGGTGTGGTTACTGTACCAGGTGTGGTTACTGTACCAGGTGTGGTTACTATACCAGGTGTGGTTACTATACCAGGTGTGGTTACTGTACCAGGTGTGGTTACTATACCAGGTGTGGTTACTGTACCAGGTGTGGTTACTGTACCAGGTGTGGTTACTGTACCAGGTGTGGTTACTGTACCAGGTGTGGTTACTATACCAGGTGTGGTTACTATACCAGGTGTGGTTACTGTACCAGGTGTGGTTACTATACCAGGTGTGGTTACTATACCAGGTGTGGTTACTGTACCAGGTGTGGTTACTATACCAGGTGTGGTTACTATACCAGATGTGGTTACTGTACCAGGTGTGGTTACTGTACCAGGTGTGGTTACTGTACCAGGTGTGGTTACTGTACCAGGTGTGGTTATTGTACCAGGTGTGGTTACTGTACCAGGTGTGGTTACTGTACCAGGTGTGGTTACTGTACCAGGTGTGGTTACTATACCAGGTGTGGTTACTGTACCAGGTGTGGTTATTATACCAGGTGTGGTTACTATACCAGGTGTGGTTACTATACCAGGTGTGGTTACTATACCAGGTGTGGTTACTATACCAGGTGTGGTTACTATACCAGGTGTGGTTACTGTACCAGGTGTGGTTACTGTACCAGGTGTGGTTACTATACCAGGTGTGGTTACTGTGCCAGGTGTGGTTACTGTGCCAGGTGTGGTTACTATACCAGGTGTGGTTACTATACCAGGTGTGGTTACTGTACCAGGTGTGGTTACTATACCAGGTGTGGTTACTATACCAGGTGTGGTTACTGTACCAGGTGTGGTTACTGTACCAGGTGTGGTTACTGTACCAGGTGTGGTTACTGTACCAGGTGTGGTTACTATACCAGGTGTGGTTACTATACCAGGTGTGGTTACTGTACCAGGTGTGGTTACTATACCAGGTGTGGTTACTGTACCAGGTGTGGTTACTGTACCAGGTGTGGTTACTGTACCAGGTGTGGTTACTGTACCAGGTGTGGTTACTATACCAGGTGTGGTTACTATACCAGGTGTGGTTACTGTACCAGGTGTGGTTACTATACCAGGTGTGGTTACTATACCAGGTGTGGTTACTGTACCAGGTGTGGTTACTATACCAGGTGTGGTTACTATACCAGATGTGGTTACTGTACCAGGTGTGGTTACTGTACCAGGTGTGGTTACTGTACCAGGTGTGGTTACTGTACCAGGTGTGGTTATTGTACCAGGTGTGGTTACTGTACCAGGTGTGGTTACTGTACCAGGTGTGGTTACTGTACCAGGTGTGGTTACTATACCAGGTGTGGTTACTGTACCAGGTGTGGTTATTATACCAGGTGTGGTTACTATGCCAGGTGTGGTTACTATACCAGGTGTGGTTACTGTACCAGGTGTGGTTACTATACCAGGTGTGGTTACTGTACCAGGTGTGGTTACTATACCAGGTGTGGTTACTATACCAGGTGTGGTTACTATACCAGGTGTGGTTACTATACCAGGTGTGGTTACTATACCAGGTGTGGTTACTATACCAGGTGTGGTTACTATACCAGGTGTGGTTAATATACCAGGTGTGGTTACTATACCAGGTGTGGTTACTGTACCAGGTGTGGTTACTATACCAGGTGTGGTTACTATACCAGGTGTGGTTACTATAACAGGTGTGGTTACTATACCAGGTGTGGTTACTGTACCAGGTGTGGTTACTATACCAGGTGTGGTTACTATACCAGGTGTGGTTACTGTACCAGGTGTGGTTACTGTACCAGGTGTGGTTACTGTACCAGGTGTGGTTACTGTACCAGGTGTGGTTACTATACCAGGTGTGGTTACTATACCAGGTGTGGTTACTGTACCAGGTGTGGTTACTATACCAGGTGTGGTTACTGTACCAGGTGTGGTTACTGTACCAGGTGTGGTTACTGTACCAGGTGTGGTTACTATACCAGGTGTGGTTACTATACCAGGTGTGGTTACTGTACCAGGTGTGGTTACTATACCAGGTGTGGTTACTATACCAGGTGTGGTTACTGTACCAGGTGTGGTTACTATACCAGGTGTGGTTACTATACCAGATGTGGTTACTGCACCAGGTGTGGTTACTGTACCAGGTGTGGTTACTGTACCAGGTGTGGTTACTGTACCAGGTGTGGTTATTGTACCAGGTGTGGTTACTGTACCAGGTGTGGTTACTATACCAGGTGTGGTTACTGTACCAGGTGTGGTTACTATACCAGGTGTGGTTACTATACCAGGTGTGGTTACTATACCAGGTGTGGTTACTATACCAGGTGTGGTTACTATACCAGGTGTGGTTACTGTACCAGGTGTGGTTACTATACCAGGTGTGGTTACTATACCAGGTGTGGTTACTATACCAGGTGTGGTTACTATACCAGGTGTGGTTACTACACCAGGTGTGGTTACTACACCAGGTGTGGTTACTGTACCAGGTGTGGTTACTATACCAGGTGTGGTTACTATACCAGGTGTGGTTACTATACCAGGTGTGGTTACTATACCAGGTGTGGTTACTATACCAGGTGTGGTTACTATACCAGGTGTGGTTACTATACCAGGTGTGGTTACTATACCAGGTGTGGTTACTATACCAGGTGTGGTTACTATACCAGGTGTGGTTACTATACCAGGTGTGGTTACTGTGCCAGGTGTGGTTACTATACCAGGTGTGGTTACTATACCAGGTGTGGTTACTATACCAGGTGTGGTTACTATACCAGGTGTGGTTACTATACCAGGTGTGGTTACTGTACCAGGTGTGGTTACTGTACCAGGTGTGGTTACTATACCAGGTGTGGTTACTGTGCCAGGTGTGGTTACTGTGCCAGGTGTGGTTACTATACCAGGTGTGGTTACTATACCAGGTGTGGTTACTGTACCAGGTGTGGTTACTATACCAGGTGTGGTTACTATACCAGGTGTGGTTACTGTACCAGGTGTGGTTACTGTACCAGGTGTGGTTACTGTACCAGGTGTGGTTACTGTACCAGGTGTGGTTACTATACCAGGTGTGGTTACTATACCAGGTGTGGTTACTGTACCAGGTGTGGTTACTATACCAGGTGTGGTTACTGTACCAGGTGTGGTTACTGTACCAGGTGTGGTTACTGTACCAGGTGTGGTTACTGTACCAGGTGTGGTTACTATACCAGGTGTGGTTACTATACCAGGTGTGGTTACTGTACCAGGTGTGGTTACTATACCAGGTGTGTTTACTATACCAGGTGTGGTTACTGTACCAGGTGTGGTTACTATACCAGGTGTGGTTACTATACCAGATGTGGTTACTGTACCAGGTGTGGTTACTGTACCAGGTGTGGTTACTGTACCAGGTGTGGTTACTGTACCAGGTGTGCTTATTGTACCAGGTGTGGTTACTGTACCAGGTGTGGTTACTGTACCAGGTGTGGTTACTGTACCAGGTGTGGTTACTATACCAGGTGTGGTTACTGTACCAGGTGTGGTTATTATACCAGGTGTGGTTACTATGCCAGGTGTGGTTACTATACCAGGTGTGGTTACTGTACCAGGTGTGGTTACTATACCAGGTGTGGTTACTGTACCAGGTGTGGTTACTATACCAGGTGTGGTTACTATACCAGGTGTGGTTACTATACCAGGTGTGGTTACTATACCAGGTGTGGTTACTATACCAGGTGTGGTTACTATACCAGGTGTGGTTACTATACCAGGTGTGGTATACTATACCAGGTGTGGTTACTATACCAGGTGTGGTTACTACTATAACATACCAGGTGTGGTTACTATACCAGGTGTGGTTACTGTACCAGGTGTGGTTACTATACCAGGTGTGGTTACTATACCAGGTGTGGTTACTATAACAGGTGTGGTTACTATACCAGGTGTGGTTACTGTACCAGGTGTGGTTACTGTGCCAGGTGTGGTTACTATACCAGGTGTTGTTACTGTACCAGGTGTGGTTACTGTACCAGGTGTGGTTACTATACCAGGTGTGGTTACTGTACCAGGTGTGGTTACTGTACCAGGTGTGGTTACTGTACCAGGTGTGGTTACTGTGCCAGGTGTGGTTACTATACCAGGTGTGGTTACTATACCAGGTGTGGTTACTATGCCAGGTGTGGTTACTATACCAGGTGTGGTTACTATACCAGGTGTGGTTACTATACCAGGTGTGGTTACTATACCAGGTGTGGTTACTATACCAGGTGTGGTTACTATACCAGGTGTGGTTACTATACCAGGTGTGGTTACTGTACCAGGTGTGGTTACTGTACCAGGTGTGGTTACTATACCAGGTGTGGTTACTATACCAGGTGTGGTTACTATACCAGGTGTGGTTACTATACCAGGTGTGGTTACTATACCAGGTGTGGTTACTATACCAGGTGTGGTTACTATACCAGGTGTGGTTACTATACCAGGTGTGGTTACTATACCAGGTGTGGTTACTATACCAGGTGTGGTTACTATACCAGGTGTGGTTACTATACCAGGTGTGGTTACTATACCTATACCAGATGTGGTTACTATACCAGGTGTGGTTACTATACCAGGTGTGGTTACTGTACCAGGTGTGGTTACTGTACCAGGTGTGGTTACTATACCAGGTGTGGTTACTATACCAGGTGTGGTTACTATACCAGGTGTGGTTACTATACCAGGTGTGGTTACTATACCAGGTGTGGTTACTACACAAGCATCACAGTTACTGTTTCTCTCCCCCTCGCAAACTCACTCTCAACTCTTTCACTATTCAACAACTTCCTCTATAATTCAATTTCTGCCTCATAACTCTTCGTTTTTTTCAGTTTTTTACGTCCTGTCAAATATTTTTACCCCCTACCCCTTTGGGAGTTCAAGTTAATTAATCCCTCTCCTTGTATCACAGATCATCGTCTTCTCCAGAAGTTTAAACCAATAGAACACTAACATCCACTGTCCGGTTTAATATTTACATGCATGAGTTTATTTTGCGTTTTATTTGTGCACTGACATTAAGGATATTTATTTAAACCTTGTGCAACAAGAGGGGTACCTGGAGTATACCTGGAGAAGGTTTCGGGGGTCATTGCCCCCGCGGCTCTGTTTACAAGGAATGGTAAACTCCTGTCGTATATAGACGAACGGTTCAGAGAACCGACAGGTTGGTATATTAGACACATGTGCGACACTTCAGGACACTTCAGACACCCAGGTGTTGCGCATGTGTCTTGTTTATTAACCTCTCGTATATACTCGGAAAGATACATAAACATCGGTGTATGTACACAGATATACATCTCTCATTGTATATACACCGAAAGATATACACTCTTCTGTATACATATATATATATACATATATATATATATATATATATATATATATATATATATACATATATATATATATATATATATATATATATATATATATATATATATATATATATATATATATATATATATATATATATATATATATATATATATATATATATATATATATATATATATATATATATATATATATATATCAAACACTGAAAATATATATAACTATATATATCCAGCACTGAAAAAAATTCAATCATAAAAACTTGTGTAAGTTGGAACAGTGCCATGTGATGTCTCACTTGGTTGTATCTCTGTGAAAAATGGACTCATGGTACCTGTGTAGATATATAGCAGTCTATCAGTAATGATATTACTACAGGAAAATGTTTCTGGGTTTGCCAAAGTGATAGACACCTGTGGGAGGATATTATATTTATACTAACAGACAGAAACACATCAAAAAAATATATTTTCTCAGAAAATTTGACAGTTATGAATGACAGCTGGGAGAGTAAAGAGAGTGGATGAGATGGAGCTGTCACCCCTGGTGTTGATGCTGTCACCCCTGGTGTTGATGCTGCCACGCCTGGTGTTGATGGTGTCACCCTTGGTGTTGATGGTGTCACCCCTGGTGCTGATGGTGTCACCCCTGGTGTTGATGGTGTCACCCCTGGTGCTGATGGTGTCACCCCTGGTGCTGATGGTGTCACCCCTGGTGTTGATGGTGTCACCCCTGGTGCTGATGGTGTCACCCCTGGTGTTGATGGTGTCACCCCTGGTGCTGATGGTGTCACCCCTGGTGCTGATGGTGTCACCCCTAGTGTTGATGCTGTCACCCCTGGTGCTGATGGTGTCACCCCTGGTGCTGATGCTGTCACCCCTGGTGTTGATGGTGTCACCCCTGGTGCTGATGGTGTCACCCCTGGTGTTGATGGTGTCACCCCTGGTGCTGATGGTGTCACCCCTGGTGTTGATGGTGTCACCCCTGGTGCTGATGGTGTCACCCCTGGTGCTGATGGTGTCACCCCTGGTGTTGATGCTGTCACCCCTGGTGCTGATGGTGTCACCCCTGGTGTTGATGGTGTCACCCCTGGTGTTGATGGTGTCACCCCTGGTGCTGATGGTGTCACCCCTGGTGTTGATGGTGTCACCCCTGGTGTTGATGGTGTCACCCCTGGTGTTGATGCTGTCACGCCTGGTGTTGATGCTGTCACCCCTGGTGCTGATGGTGTCACCCCTGGTGTTGATGCTGTCACGCCTGGTGTTGATGCTGTCACCCCTGGTGTTGATGGTGTCACCCCTGGTGCTGATGGTGTCACCCCTGGTGTTGATGGTGTCACCCCTGGTGTTGATGCTGTCACCCCTGGTGCTGATGGTGTCACCCCTGGTGTTGATGCTGTCACGCCTGGTGTTGATGCTGTCACCCCTGGTGCTGATGGTGTCACCCCTGGTGCTGATGGTGTCACCCCTTGTGTTGATGCTGTCACCCCTGGTGCTGATGGTGTCACCCCTGGTGCTGATGGTGTCACCCCTGGTGTTGATGGTGTCACCCCTGGTGCTGATGGTGTCACCCCTGGTGTTGATGGTGTCACCCCTGGTGCTGATGGTGTCACCCCTGGTGTTGATGGTGTCACCCCTGGTGCTGATGGTGTCACCCCTGGTGCTGATGGTGTCACCCCTGGTGTTGATGCTGTCACCCCTGGTGCTGATGGTGTCACCCCTGGTGTTGATGGTGTCACCCCTGGTGTTGATGGTGTCACCCCTGGTGCTGATGGTGTCACCCCTGGTGTTGATGGTGTCACCCCTGGTGTTGATGGTGTCACCCCTGGTGTTGATGCTGTCACGCCTGGTGTTGATGCTGTCACCCCTGGTGCTGATGGTGTCACCCCTGGTGTTGATGCTGTCACGCCTGGTGTTGATGCTGTCACCCCTGGTGTTGATGGTGTCACCCCTGGTGCTGATGGTGTCACCCCTGGTGTTGATGGTGTCACCCCTGGTGTTGATGCTGTCACCCCTGGTGCTGATGGTGTCACCCCTGGTGTTGATGCTGTCACGCCTGGTGTTGATGCTGTCACCCCTGGTGTTGATGCTGTCACCCCTGGTGTTGATGCTGTCACCCCTGGTGTTGATGCTGTCATGCCTGGTGTTGATGCTGTCACCCCTGGTGTTGATGCTGTCACGCCTGGTGTTGATGCTGTCATGCCTGGTGTTGATGCTGTCACCCCTGGTGTTGATGCTGTCACGCCTGGTGTTGATGCTGTCACGCCTGGTGTTGATGCTGTCACCCCTGGTGTTGATGCTGTCACGCCTGGTGTTGATGCTGTCACGCCTGGTGTTGATGCTGTCACCCCTGGTGTTGATGCTGTCACCCCTGGTGCTGATGCTGTCACGACTGGTGCTGATGCTGTCACGCCTGGTGTTGATGGTGTCACCCCTGGTGTTGATGCTGTCACCCCTGGTGCTGATGCTGTCACCCCTGATGCTGATGCTATCACCCCTGGTGCTGATGCTGTCACCCCTGGTGCTGATGCTGTCACGCCTGGTGTTGATACTGTCACGCCTGGTGTTGATGGTGTCACCCCTGGTGCTGATGCTGTCACCCCTGGTGTTGATACTGTCACCCCTGGTGCTGATGCTGTCATCCCTGGTGCTGATACTGTCACCCCTGGTGTTGATGGTGTCACCCCTGGTGCTGATGCTGTCACCCCTGGTGTTGATACTGTCACCCCTGGTGCTGATGCTGTCATCCCTGGTGCTGATGCTGTCATCCCTGGTGTTGATGCTGTCACCCCTGGTGCTGATGCTGTCTTCGAAGGCAGTACCTATAAGGATACAGAAATGCAAGACAGTGCACCAGACGGAGAAACTGCTGCAAGTACTGTACCTGAATGGTTTGAAAAACCGACAAGTTGAAGATTGAGACACTTATGCAGCATATGGGAATCTTTATTCAGGAAACGTTTCGCCACACAGTGGCTTCATCAGTCCAATACAAAGAGGAAGGCGTAAGGAGAGGAGGAGTATGAGGTAATCAGTCCCTCAGCCTGGAGTCGATGTGTTCAGTCCATCAATCTACAAGATCAGTCCCTCAGCCTGGAGTCGATGTGTTCAGTCCATCAATCTACAAGATTGATGGACTGAACACATCGACTCCAGGCTGAGGGACTGATTACCTCATACTCCTCCTCTCCTTACGCCTTCCTCTTTGTATTGGACTGATGAAGCCACTGTGTGGCGAAACGTTTCCTCAATAAAGATTCCCATATGCTGCATAAGTGTCTCAATCTTCAAGTACTGTACCTCTAACCTACAACCATCCTTCAGAGTGCAAGCACTGTACCTCCCACCTTCAGAGTGCAGGCACTGTTCCTCCCACCTTCAGAGTGCAGGCACTGTTCCTCCCACCTTCAGACTGCAGGCACTGTACCTCCTACCTTCAGAGTGCAGGCACTGTACCTCCCACCTTCAGCGTGCAGGCACTGCACCTCCCACCTTCAGAGTGCAGACACTGTACCTCCTACCTTCAGAGTGCAGGCACTGTACCTCCCACCTTCAGAGTGCAGGCACTGTACCTCCCACCTTCAGAGTGCAGGCACTGTACCTCCTACCTTCAGAGTGCAGGCACTGTACCTCCTACCTTCAGAGTGCAGGCATTGTTCCTCCCACCTTCAGAGTGCAGGCACTGTACCTTCTACCTTCAGAGTGCAGGCACTGTACCTCCCGCCTTCAGAGTGCAGGCACTGTACCTCCTGCCTTCAGAGTGCAAGCACTGTACCTCCTACCTTCAGAGTACAGGCACTGTACCTCCCACCTTCAGAGTGCAGGCACTGTACCTCCTACCTTCAGAGTACAGGCACTGTGCCTCCTACCTTCAGAGTGCAGGCACTGTGCCTCCTACCTTCAGAGTGCAGGCACTGTACCTCCTACCTTCAGAGTGCAGGCACTGTACCTCCTACCTTCAGAGTGCAGGCACTGTGCCTCCTACCTTCATAGTGCAGGCACTGTACCTCCCAACTTCAGAGTGCAGGCACTGTGCCTCCTACCTTCAGAGTGCAGGCACTGTACCTCCCTCCTTCAGAGTGCAGGTACTGTGTCTCCCACCTTCAGAGTGCTGGCACTGTGCCTCACACCTTCAGAGTGCTGGCACTGTGCCTCCCACCTTCAGTGTGCTGGCACTGTACCTCCCACCTTCATAGTGCAGGCACTGTTCCTCCCACCTTCAGAGTGCTAGCACTCTGCCTCCCACCTTCAGAGTGCTGGCACTGTGCCTCCCACCTTCAGATTGCAGGCACTGTTCCTCCCACCTTCAGAGTGCAGGCACTGTGCCTCCCACCTTCAGAGTGCAGGCACTGTGCCTCCTACCTTCAGAGTGCTGGCACTGTACCTCCCACCTTCAGAGTGCAGGCACTGTGCCTCCTACCTTCAGATTGCTGGCACTATACCTCCCACCTTCAGAGTGCAGGCACTATACCTCCCACCTTCAGAGTGCTGGCACTGTACCTCCCACCTTCAGAGTGCAGGCACTGTACCTCCCACCTTCAGAGTGCAGGCACTGTGCCTCCCACCTTCAGAGTGCAGGCACTGTGCCTCCCACCTTCAGAGTGCAGGCACTGTGCCTCCTACCTTCAGCGTGCTGGCACTGTACCTAACACCTTCAGAGTGCAGGCACTGTGCCTCCTACCTTCAGATTGCTGGCACTATACCTCCCACCTTCAGAGTGCAGGCACTATACCTCCCACCTTCAGAGTGCTGACACTGTGCCTCCCACCTTCAGAGTGCTGACACTGTGCCTCGCACCTTCAGAGTGCTGACACTGTGCCTCCCACCTTCAGATTGCTGACACTGTGCCTCCCACCTTCAGAGTGCAGGCACTGTGCCTCCTACCTTCAGAGTGCTGGCACTGTACCTCCCACCTTCAGAGTGCAGGCACTGTGCCTCCCACCTTCAGAGTGCTGACACTGTGCCTCCCACCTTCAGAGTGCTGACACTGTGCCTCCCACCTTCAGAGTGCTGACACTGTGCCTCCCACCTTCAGAGTGCAGGCACTGTGCCTCCCACCTTCAGAGTGCTGACACTGTGCCTCCCACCTTCAGAGTGCTGACACTGTGCCTCCCACCTTCAGAGTGCTGACACTGTGCCTCCCACCTTCAGAGTGCAGGCACTGTGCCTCCTACCTTCAGAGTGCTGGCACTGTACCTCCCACCTTCAGAGTGCAGGCACTGTGCCTCCCACCTTCAGAGTGCTGACACTGTGCCTCCCACCTTCAGAGTGCTGACACTGTGCCTCCCACCTTCAGAGTGCTGACACTGTGCCTCCCACCTTCAGAGTGCAGGCACTGTGCCTCCCACCTTCAGAGTGCAGGCACTGTGCCTCCCACCTTCAGAGTGCTGACACTGTGCCTCCCACCTTCAGAGTGCTGACACTGTGCCTCCCACCTTCAGAGTGCTGACACTGTGCCTCCCACCTTCAGAGTGCTGACACTGTGCCTCCCACCTTCAGAGTGCTGACACTGTGCCTCCCACCTTCAGAGTGCTGACACTGTGCCTCCCACCTTCAGAGTGCTGACACTGTGCCTCCCACCTTCAGAGTGCAGGCACTGTGCCTCCTACCTTCAGAGTGCTGGCACTGTACCTCCCACCTTCAGAGTGCAGGCACTGTGCCTCCCACCTTCAGAGTGGTGGCACTGTACCTCCCACCTTCAGAGTGCTGACACTGTGCCTCCCACCTTCAGAGTGCTGACACTGTGCCTCCCACCTTCAGAGTGCTGACACTGTGCCTCCCACCTTCAGAGTGCAGGCACTGTGCCTCCCTACCTTCAGAGTGCTGGCACTGTACCTCCCACCTTCAGAGTGCAGGCACTATACCTCCCACCTTCAGAGTGCTGACACTGTGCCTCCCACCTTCAGAGTGCTGACACTGTGCCTCCCACCTTCAGAGTGCTGACACTGTGCCTCCCACCTTCAGAGTGCTGACACTGTGCCTCCCACCTTCAGAGTGCTGACACTGTGCCTCCCACCTTCAGAGTGCTGACACTGTGCCTCCCACCTTCAGAGTGCTGACACTGTGCCTCCCACCTTCAGAGTGCAGGCACTGTGCCTCCTACCTTCAGAGTGCTGGCACTGTACCTCCCACCTTCAGAGTGCAGGCACTGTGCCTCCCACCTTCAGAGTGCTGGCACTGTACCTCCCACCTTCAGAGTGCTGACACTGTGCCTCCCACCTTCAGAGTGCTGACACTGTGCCTCCCACCTTCAGAGTGCTGACACTGTGCCTCCCACCTTCAGAGTGCTGACACTGTGCCTCCCACCTTCAGAGTGCAGGCACAGTGCCTCCCACCTTCAGAGTGCAGGCACTGTGCCTCCCACCTTCAGAGTGCTGACACTGTGCCTCCCACCTTCAGAGTGCTGACACTGTGCCTCCCACCTTCAGAGTGCTGACACTGTGCCTCCCACCTTCAGAGTGCTGACACTGTGCCTCCCACCTTCAGAGTGCTGACACTGTGCCTCCCACCTTCAGAGTGCTGGCACTGTGCCTCCCACCTTCAGAGTGCTGACACTGTGCCTCCCACCTTCAGAGTGCTGACACTGTGCCTCCCACCTTCAGAGTGCTGACACTGCGCCTCCCACCTTCAGAGTGCTGACACTGTGCCTCCCACCTTCAGAGTGCTGACACTGTACCTCCCACCTTCAGAGTGCTGACACTGTACCTCCCACCTTCAGAGTGCTGACACTGCGCCTCCCACCTTCAGAGTGCTGACACTGTACCTCCCACCTTCAGAGTGCTGACACTGTACCTCCCACCTTCAGAGTGCTGACACTGCGCCTCCCACCTTCAGAGTGCTGACACTGTGCCTCCCACCTTCAGAGTGCTGACACTGTACCTCCCACCTTCAGAGTGCTGACACTGTGCCTCCCACCTTCAGAGTGCTGACACTGTACCTCCCACCTTCAGAGTGCTGACACTGTGCCTCCCACCTTCAGAGTGCTGACACTGTGCCTCCCACCTTCAGAGTGCTGGCACTGTGCCTCCCACCTTCAGAGTGCTGACACTGTGCCTCCCACCTTCAGAGTGCTGACACTGTACCTCCCACCTTCAGAGTGCTGACAATGTGCCTCCTACCTTCAGAGTGCTGACACTGTGCCTCCCACCTTCAGAGTGCTGACACTGTACCTCCCACCTTCAGAGTGCTGACACTGTACCTCCCACCTTCAGAGTGCTGACACTGTGCCTCCTTCCTTCAGAGTGCTGACACTGTGCCTCCCACCTTCAGAGTGCTGACACTGTGCCTCCCACCTTCAGAGTGCTGACACTGTGCCTCCTTCCTTCAGAGTGCAGGCACTGTGCCTCCCACCTTCAGAGTGCTGACACTGTGCCTCCCACCTTCAGAGTGCTGACACTGTGCCTCCCACCTTCAGAGTGCTGACACTGTGCCTCCCACCTTCAGAGTGCTGACACTGTGCCTCCTTCCTTCAGAGTGCTGACACTGTGCCTCCCACCTTCAGAGTGCTGACACTGTGCCTCCCACCTTCAGAGTGCTGACACTGTGCCTCCTTCCTTCAGAGTGCTGACACTGTGCCTCCCACCTTCAGAGTGCTGACACTGTGCCTCCCACCTTCAGAGTGCTGACACTGTGCCTCCTTCCTTCAGAGTGCTGACACTGTGCCTCCCACCTTCAGAGTGCTGACACTGTGCCTCCCACCTTCAGAGTGCTGACACTGTGCCTCCCACCTTCAGAGTGCTGACACTGTGCCTCCTTCCTTCAGAGTGCAGGCACTGTGCCTCCCACCTTCAGAGTGCTGACACTGTGCCTCCCACCTTCAGAGTGCTGACACTGTGCCTCCCACCTTCAGAGTGCTGACACTGTGCCTCCTTCCTTCAGAGTGCAGGCACTGTGCCTCCCACCTTCAGAGTGCTGACACTGTGCCTCCCACCTTCAGAGTGCTGACACTGTGCCTCCCACCTTCAGAGTGCTGACACTGTGCCTCCTTCCTTCAGAGTGCTGACACTGTGCCTCCCACCTTCAGAGTGCTGACACTGTGCCTCCCACCTTCAGAGTGCTCCCACACTGTGCCTCCTTCCTTCAGAGTGCTGCCACTGTGCCTCCCACCTTCAGAGTGCTGACACTGTGCCTCCCACCTTCAGAGTGCTGACACTGTGCCTCCCACCTTCAGAGTGCTGACACTGTGCCTCCCACCTTCAGAGTGCTGACACTGTGCCTCCCACCTTCAGAGTGCTGACACTGTGCCTCCCACCTTCAGAGTGCTGACACTGTGCCTCCTACCTTCAGAGTGCTGACACTGTGCCTCCCACCTTCAGAGTGCTGACACTGTGCCTCCTACCTTCAGAGTGCTGACACTGTGCCTCCCACCTTCAGAGTGCTGACACTGTGCCTCCCACCTTCAGAGTGCTGACACTGTGCCTCCCACCTTCAGAGTGCTGACACTGTGCCTCCTACCTTCAGAGTGCTGACACTGTGCCTCCCACCTTCAGAGTGCTGACTCTGTGCCTCCTACCTTCAGAGTGCTGACACTGTGCCTCCTACCTTCAGAGTGCTGACACTGTGCCTCCCACCTTCAGAGTGCTGACACTGTGCCTCCCACCTTCAGAGTGCTGACACTGTGCCTCCCACCTTCAGAGTGCTGACACTCTGCCTCCTACCTTCAGAGTGCTGACACTGTGCCTCCTACCTTCAGAGTGCTGACACTGTGCCTCCCACCTTCAGAGTGCTGACACTGTGCCTCCCACCTTCAGAACTTCGGTCTACTCTACTAAGTGTGTCAAATCTCCTCAGTATTTTCTCTTCACTCTTTTCTCTCTTCAAAAATGTAAAGAGTAACTCTCGCCTCTTCTTCCTCCTCCTCTCCTCATCTTAGAGAATGTCTTCCTCTCTTTATTTATTCTCTTTCGCCACTTCTTTCTTTTGCTTCTCTACTGTGCGTCGTTTCCTTCGCTACTTCCTGTCATTTCTTTTATCTGGAGTGTTCTGAGTCTCTTATTTGTCTCTCTTAGTATAAAGGAGGTAAAACTCTCTCTTCTTCTTTCCTCTTCTTCCTTTCCTCCCTCCTTCTCTTCCTCTTCTAATTCCACCTTTCTTCTCTTTCCTTCCTTTCTCCCGACCTTCTCATGAACTCCCCTCTGATATATTTGCGTAATTAAGGAAGGGGAAGCTAAGAGCACCGTATGAGAGTGACTCCTGCCACAGCAGGAGGAGGAGGAGGAGGAGGAGGAGGAGGAAGAGGAGGAGAAGGAAGATGAGAAGGAGGAGGAGGAGGAGGAGGAGGAGGAGGAGGAGGAGGAGGAAGAAGAAGAAAGGAGGACAAGACGCAGCAATCATGACAGTTGGATCGTAACCAGGTTGAGCCTCGAAATGGAGAAGACTTATTTGGTCTGTTAAATTCTAACCCTAAGGAATGTTATTTACCATATCTTTTACATACACACACACACACACACATACACACAGGACAGGTTTGATCCCATGGGAAACAGAAATAATGGGAAGACCAGGACGAGTCCTTGGTTCACCCAGAATTGCAGGGAGACAAAAACTAAGTGCGCTAGAGAATGGAAAAAGTACAGAAGACAAAGGACCCAGGAAAATAAAAGAGATTAGCCGAAGAGCCAGAAATAAGTATGCACAGATAGGGAGGGAGGCCCAGTGACAGTACGAAAACGATATAGCATCGAAAGTCAAGTCTCACTTGAAGCTGTTGTACAGCCACATCAGGAGGACACCAACAAGCTGGGGAGTTCACAAGAAACGACCAAGAAGTATGTGAGGAGCTCAACATAAGATTTAAAGAAGTATTTACAGTGGAGACAGGAAGGACTCCAGGAAGTCAGAATAGTAGGGTACACCAACAACGGATATACCAACAAATGCTGGATGAAATACTACCGAGGAGGAGGTGAAGAAGCTGCTATTTGAACTTGATACCTCAAAGACGGTGGAACTGGATATATCTCCGTGGGTCCTTAGAGAGGGAGCAGAGAAGTGTGTACCACTAACAAAAATCTTCAACACATCCATTGAAACTGGACAACTCCCTGAGGTATGGATAATGACAAATGAAGTCCCAATTTTTAGGAAAGGAGGCAGACACGAGGCAACATATTACAGACCTGTGTCACTGACGTGTATAATATGTAAAGTCATGGAGAAGATTATCAGTAAGAGAGTGGTGGAGCACCTAGAAAGACCCATGCTTATAAACGACAACCACCACGGTTGCATGGAAGGAAAATCTTGTGTCAAATACCTACTGTAGTTTTATTATAAGGTAACGGAAGACACAAGAGAGAGGGGTGGATAGATTGCATTTTCTTGGACTGCAAGAAGGCCTTCGACACAGTTCCTCACAAGAGGTTAATGCAAAAGCTAGAGGATCAGGCACACATAACAGATTGGGCGCCTGTGTCGAGCGGGGTTCCACAGGAGTGAGTCCTAGGACCAGTACTGTTTTTGGTATATGTGAATGGCATAACGGAAGGGATAGACTCAGAAGTGTCCTTGTCTGCAGATGATGCGAAGTTAATGAAGAGAATTAAATCGGATAAGGATCAGGTAGGACTACAAAGAGACCTGGACAGGCTACAAGCCTGGTTCAGCAACTGGCTTCTGCAGTTTAACCCCACCAAGTGCAAAGTCATGAAGATTGGGGAAGATCAAAAAAGACCGCAGACAGAGTACAGGCTAGGTGGACAAAGACTGCAAACCTCACTAAGGAAAAGGATCTTAGGGGAAGTATAATACCGAGCACATCTCCTGAGGCGCACATCAACCAAATAACTGCTGCAGCATATGGGCGCCTGGCAAACCTGAGAATAGCATTCCGATACCTCAGTAAGGAATCGTTCAAGACTCTGTACACCGTGTACGTCAGGCCCATACTGGAGTATGCAGCACAAGTATGGAACCCACACCTGGTCAAGCACGTCAAGAAATTAGAGAAAGTGCATAAGTTTGCAACAAGACTAGTTCGTAAGCTAAGGGGAATGTCCTACGAGGAGAGGTTAAGGGATATCAACCTGACGACCCTGGACGACAGGAGGGATAGGGTTGACATGATAACGACATATAAAATACTGAGAGGAGTTGACAGGATGTTCCAGAGATGGGACACAGCAACAAGGGGTCACAATTGGAAGTTAAAGACTCAGATGAGTCACAGCGATGTTAGGAAGTATTTCTTCAGTCATAGAGTTGTTAGGAAGTGGAATAGTCTGGAGGCAGGATCCATACATAGTATTAAGGAGAGGTACGATAAAGCTCATGGAGCAGAGAGAGAGAGTGGACCTAGTAGCGACCAGCAAAGAGGCGGAGACAGAAGCTATGATTCGACCTCTGCAACCACAAATAGGTAAGCACACACACACACACGCACACACTCGAGCAGAGCAAAGTTACTGGTAATGGGCGATTTCAACCACAGGGAGATCGACTGGGAAAACCTGGAGCCACATGGGGGTCTCGAAACATGGAGAGCCAAGATGATGGATGTGGTACTTGAAAACCTCATGCATCAACATGTCAGGGACACAACCAGAGAGAGAGGGGAGGATGAGCCAGCAAGACTGGATCTTGTGTTCACCCTGAGCAGTTCAGACATTGAGGACATCACTTACGAGAGGCCCCTTGGAGCTAGCGATCACGTGGTTCTGAGTTTTGATTGTATAGTAGAGTTACAAGTGGAGAAGGTAACAGGAACTGAAGGGGACAGGCCAAACTATAAAAGGGGGGACTACACAGGTATGAGAAACTTCCTGCAGGAGGTTCAGTGGGACAGAGAAATGGTAGGAAAATCAGTAAACGAGATGATGTAATATGTGGCAACAAAGTGCAAGGAGGCAGAGGAAAGTTTTGTTCCCAAGGGAAACAGAAATAATAGGAAGACCAAAACGAGTCCTTGGTTTACCCGAAGGTGTAGGGAGGCAAAAACTAAGTGCAACAGAGAATGGAAAAGGTACAGGAGGCATAGGACCCAGGAAAACAAGGAGATTAGTAGAAGAGCCAGAAACGAGTATGCACAGATAAGGAGGGAGGCCCAGCGACAGTATGAAAACGACATAGCATCGAAAGTCAAATCTGACCCGAAACTGCTGTATAGCCACATTAGGAGGAAGACAACAATCAAGGACCAGGTGATAAGGCTGAGGAAAGAAGGTGGAGAACTCACAAGAAACGATCAAGAGGTATGTGAGGAGCTCAACACGAGATTTAAGGAAGTATTTACAGTAGAGACAGGAAGGACTCTGGGGGGACAGACCAGATGGGGACACCAGCAAGGAATACACCAACAAGTGTTGGACAACATACATACAGATGAGGAGGTGAAGAAACTGCTAAGGGACATCGATACCTCAAAGGCAATGGGACCGGACAACATCTCCCCGTGGGTCCTTAGAGAGGGAGCAGATATGTTGTGCGTGCCACTTACCACAATCTTCAACACGTCCCTGGAAACTGGGCAACTGCCTGAGGTATGGAAAACGGCAAATGTAGTTCCCATTTTTAAAAAAGGAGACAGAAAAGAGGCACTAAACTATAGACCTGTGTCATTGACGTGTATAGTATGCAAATTTATGGAGAAGATTATCAGGAGGAGAGTGGTGGAGCACCTGGAACGGAACAAGAGTATAAATGCCAACCAGCACGGATTCACGGAAGGCAAATCCTGCGTCACAAACCTTCTGGAGTTTTATGATAAAATAACAGAAGTAAGACACGAGAGAGAGGGGTGGGTTGATTGCATCTTCTTGGACTGCAAGAAGGCCTTTGACACAGTTCCTCACAAAAGATTAGTGCAGAAGCTAGAGCATCAGGTGCATATAACAGGAAGGGCACTGCAATGGATCAGAGAATACCTGACAGGGAGGCAACAACGAGTCATGGTACGTAATGATGTATCACAGTGGGCACCTGTGACGAGCGGGGTCCCACAGGGGTCGGTCCTAGGACCAGTGCTATTTTTGGTGTATGTGAACGACATGACGGAAGGGTTAGACTCAGAAGTGTCCCTGTTTGCAGATGATGTGAAGTTAATGAGGAGAATTAAATCTGATGAGGACCAGGCAGGACTTCAAAGAGACCTGGACAGACTGGACACCTGGTCCAGCAAATGGCTTCTCGAATTTAATCCTGCCAAATGCAAAGTCATGAAGATAGGGGAAGGGCACAGAAGACCACAGACAGAGTATAGGCTAGGTGGCCAAAGACTGCAAACCTCACTCAAGGAGAAAGATCTTGGGGTGAGTATAACACCGAGCATGTCTCCGGAAGCACACATCAATCAGATAAGTGCTGCAGCATATGGGCGCCTGGCAAACCTGAGAACAGCATTCCGATACCTTAGTAAGGAATCATTCAAGACACTGTACACCGTGTATGTCAGCCCCATACTGGAGTATGCAGCACCTGTTTGGAACCCGCACTTGATAAAGCACGTCAAGAAACTAGAGAAAGTACAAAGGTTTGCGACAAGGTTAGTTCCAGAGCTAAGGGGAATGTCCTATGAAGAAAGATTAAGGGAAATCGGCCTGACGACACTGGAGGACAGGAGGGTCAGGGGAGACATGATAACGACATATAAAATACTGCGTGGAATAGACAAGGTGGACAAAGACAGGATGTTCCAGGGAGGGGACACAGAAACAAGAGGCCACAATTGGAAGTTGAAGACACAAATGAGTCAGAGAGATATTAGGAAGTATTTCTTCAGTCATAGAGTTGTAAGGCAGTGGAATAGCCTAGAAAATGACGTAGTGGAGGCAGGAACCATACACAGTTTTAAGACGAGGCTTGATAAAGCTCATGGAGCGGGGAGAGAGACGGCCCAGTAGCAACCGGTGAAGAGGCGGGGCCAGGAGCTAAGACTCGACCCCTGCAACCACAAATAGGTGAGTACAAATAGGTGAGTACAAATAGGTGAGTCCACACACACACACACACACACACACACACACACACACACACATATATATATATATATATTTATATACATATATATATATATATATATATATATATATATATATATATATATATATATATATATATATATATATATATATATATATATATATATATATATATATATATATATATATATATGTAAAAGAACCACTGTGAAAGAATAGTGAAATTCTAAGCACATTCGTGACCTCTCACATTATCAATTTATGTTTGTATTTTGACACCCGACGAAAAAAAAAAAACTCATACACCATTATTCGTTAAATAACTGTCTATATGTGGGTCTCTCTCTCTCTCTCTCTCTCTCTCTCTCTCTCTTTCACACACAAAAGTTATAATCCTCATTTTGTTGTAGTGAAGGTGGGCGTGATGGCCACTTTACCTGACGAAGCTAAACAGCTTAACTCAAAATATCCTAAGTGGTCCACTTGCAAAAATTTGTGTGGCAGAGACTCGGTCTTCTCGCCATCCATCTTCTGCATCAAACAAATTTATGGTAAAAACCTAAGTTTTTTTGGTGGGGGAGTTTTCTCGTAGGCAGAATAAATAAAGTTGCTTCTTTAAACTTAGATTATTTTTCCCACAAGTATTTTGTGATTTTTTTTCCCTTTAAAATCGGCATTTTTTAGTATTTTTTTTTTCGTGTTTGTCATAAACGAGATGAATGTTAGAAGAGAGATTTCGTTCGGATTTTTAACCCCGGAGGGTTAGCCACCCAGGATAACCCAAGAAAGTCAGTTCGTCATCGAGGACTGTCTAACTTATTTCCATTGGGGTCCTTAATCTTGTCCCCCAGGATGCGACCCACACCAGTCGACTAACACCCAGGTACCTATTTGCTGCTAGGTGAACAGGACAACAGGTGTAAGGAAACGTGTCGAAATGTTTCCACCCGCCGGGAATCGAACCCGGGCCCTCCGTGTGTGAAGCGGGAGCTTTAGCCACCAGGCATAAAAAATATAAAAATGTGTAAACACAATGTGTCAGGTAGATAAGAATTTCACTGGATAAGAGGAACAGTCCATCAACCTTGGAGAAATAGCATTTGAGGTGGTCAGTCCCTGGAGAAGAGTTCAACTCCATGGTCTGGAACGATGTCGTTCACTATAAGTTTTTTCGACATTCGTCGTAGATCACCTCAAACACTAAATCTTACGATAACATATAAATGTTATATTCTAAACTCCTCATTGACTAACTCGGGAGCTAAAGTCTGGAAGATCAGATTTGGATCATCGAAACAAGTCCCACACATTCCACTCTTTTTCACAATTCCAGGATTCACTATTTTACCAAACTGTGAATATCCTGAGCGCAGCTGCAACATCATTGAGAGAGAGACAGAGACCAAGAGAGAGAGAGAGATACAGAGACACAGAGAGAGAGAGAGAAAGAACATACTTGGGATACATGAACGTCTTCGTTGCTCCTTCTGCAGGAGCTTCGCTTCTTGGAATCACTGAAGGTACATCCAGAGTCGATCTCCGGAACACCAAGTGAGAAGCTGCCAGCAAGACACTTGCTACTTCTCTCTCGGGAAAGAGTTTTAGTGGCCTTCGTTTGATGTATGTATGTATGTAGGTATATTTATGCCTAAAAATTCTCAAACGGACAAATTTTTAACAAACATTATCTCTAGGTCGATGGTAGGATTCGAACCTGCACACTCTGTATCAAGAACACAGTACTTTGAGCCACTCAGCCAGTTAACACATAAGTCTGGGCGCCTAGCCGAAGATAGACGGTCACTGCCACACCCCGGGACACCAGGCTACTGACGGTCACTGCCATATCCCGGGACACCAGGCTACTGACGGTCACTGCCATATCCCGAGACACCAGGCTACTGACGGTCACTGCCATATCCCGGGACACCAGGCTACTGACGGTCACTGCCACACCCCGGGACACCAGGCTACTGACGGTCACTGCCATATCCCGAGACACCAGGATACTGACAGTCACTGCCACACCCCGGGACACCAGGCTACTGACGGTCACTGCCATATCCCGAGACACCAGGCTACTGACGGTCACTGCCGTATCCCGCAAGTGAAACGGGGAGTCGATTGAAATTAGCTCAGATTATTATTATTATTATAATCAAGGGGAAGCGCTAAACCCGGAGGATTATACAGCGCCTGCGGGGGGAGGGGATGTGGAAGGCATTCAGGCTTAATTCGGGGAACTGGAGCACAGATCCAATTCCCTAAATCAAGAGCCCCTCACCAACATCAAGGAACCTTCCTTGAGGGGAAATTAGCTCAGAGGCACCCACACCACCGTATGTCCTTGGATCACGATAAAACACCTAGCTCTGCTGGGTGCCTGATTCTTGTAGGATTTGGTAGTTCTGTGGGTTAGAGCGTCATGGGGTTTTCGCTCACTATAAGGCGTGCCAAAACAACATGGGTTCGAGTCCTTGGCTAATCGCAGTGTTGTTATTGATCAGTACCACTTGTTCGTGGGTACAATAATATATATATATATACATATATATATATATATATATATATATATATATATATATATATATATATATATATATATATATATATATATATATATATATATATATATATATATATATATATATATATATATATATATATATATATATATATATCTTTTCTTTCTTTCAACACACCGGCCGTGTCCCACCGAGGCAGGGTGACCCAAAAGAAAAACCAAAGTTTCTCCTTTTACATTTAGTAATATATACAGGAGAAGGGGTTACTAGCCCCTTGCTCCCGGCATTTTAGTCGCCTCTTACAGCACGCATGGCTTACGGAGGAGGAATTCTGTTCCACTTCCCCATGGAGATAAGAGGAAATAAACGAGAACTAGAAAGAAAATAGAAGAAAAGCCAGAGGGGTGTGTATATATATGCTTGTACATGTATGTGTAGTGTGACCTAAGTGTAAGTAGAAGTAGCAAGACTTACCTGAAATCTTGCATATATATATATATATATATATATATATATATATATATATATATATATATATATATATATATATATATATATATATATATATATATATATATATATATATACATATATATATATATATATATATATATATATATATATATATATATATATATATATATATATATATATATATATAAAATGACCGCCTGAGTGAAGGTAGACATAATGACCACTTGGGTGATTGCAGACATAATAACCACCTGGGTGATTGCATACATAATAACCACCTGGGTGATTGCAGACATAATAACCACCTGGATGTTTGCATACATAATAACCACCTGGGTGATTGCATACATAATAACCACCTGGGTGATTGCATACATAATAACCACCTGGGTGATTGCATACATAATAACCACCTGGGTGATTACAGACATAATAACCACCTGGGTGATTGCAGACATAATAACCACCTGGGTGATTGCAGACATAATAACCACCTGGGTGATTGCAGACATAATAACCACCTGGGTGATTACAGACATAATAACCACCTGGGTGATTGCATACATAATAACCACCTGGGTGATTGCATACATAATAACCACCTGGGTGATTGCATACATAATAACCACCTGGGTGGTTGCAGACATAATAACCACCTGGGTGATTGCATACATAATAACCACCTGGGTGGTTGCAGACATAATAACCACCTGGGTGATTGCAGACATAATAACCACCTTGATTATTGCAGACATAATAACCACCTGGGTGATTGCAGACATAATAACCACCTGGGTGATTGCAGACATAATAACCACCTTGATTATTGCATACATAATAACCACCTGGGTGATTGCAGACATAATAACCACCTTGATTATTGCATACATAATAACCACCTGGGTGATTGCAGACATAATAACCACCTGGGTGGTTACAGACATAATAACCACCTGGGTGGTTACAGACATAATAACCACCTGGGTGATTGCAGACATAATAACCACCTGGGTGGTTACAGACATAATAACCACCTGGGTGATTACAGACATAATAACCACCTGGGTGATTGCAGACATAATAACCACCTGGGTGGTTACAGACATAATAACCACCTGGGTGGTTACAGACATAATAACCACCTGGGTGATTACAGACATAATAACCACCTGGGTGGTTACAGACATAATAACCACCTGGGTGATTGCAGACATAATAACCACCTGGGTGATTGCATACATAATAACCACCTGGGTGGTTACAGACATAACCACCTGGATGACTGTATACATAATAACCACCTGGTAATTGCAGACATAATAACCACCTGGGTGATTGCAGACATAATAACCACCTGGGTGATTGCAGACATAATAACCACCTGGGTGATTGCAGACATAATAACCACCTGGGTGATTTCAGACATAATAACCACCTGAATGATTGCAGACATAATAACCACCTGGATGATTGCATACATAATAACCACCTGGGTGATTTCAGACATAATAACCACCTGGATGATTGCATACATAATAACCACCTGGGTAATTGCAGACATAACCACCTGGGTGATTGCATACATAATAACCACCTGGGTGATTTCAGACATAATAACCACCTGAATGATTGCATACATAATAACCACCTGGGTGATTTCAGACATAATAACCACCTGAATGATTGCATACATAATAACCACCTGGGTAATTGCAGACATAACCACCTGGGTGATTGCATACATAATAACCACCTGGGTGATTTCAGACATAATAACCACCTGAATGATTGCATACATAATAACCACCTGGGTAATTGCAGACATAACCACCTGGGTGATTGCAGACATAATAACCACCTGGGTGATTGCAGACATAACCACCTGGGTGATTGCATACATAACCACCTGGGTGATTGCATACATAATAACCACCTGGGTGATTGCATACATAACAACCACCTGGGTGATTACATACATAACCACCTGGGTGATTGCATACATAACAACCACCTGGGTGATTGCATACATAACAACCACCTGGGTGATTGCAGACATAATAACCACCTGGGTGACTGCATACATAATAACCACCTGGGTGATTGCATACATAACAACCACCTGGGTGATTGCAGACATAATAACCACCTGGGTGATTGCATACATAACAACCACCTGGGTGATTACATACATAACCACCTGGGTGATTGCATACATAACAACCACCTGGGTGGTTACATACATAACCACCTGGGTGATTGCAGACATAATAACCACCTGGATGATTACATACATTGTCATGTAGGGGGGTAATGATTAGGGGATATTGGAGTAAGAGGAGGGAGTCAGTAGGTAGAGGACAGGCGAGGCAGTAGGAGAGATGAGTGCGGAGGTAGGTAGGTAATGTGAGGTCACTGGTGGCTACACCTTCACCTCTCATTACTCTACTTACCACACCACACTACTCACCCTCTCACTATAACTAAACATAATAAAATATAAGAAATAGGAATAGCAATTAACGGGGACAGTGAATATTACTATTCTACTCAAACACAGTTTATTATTAAGTCCTTGTACAATAATATATTTGGAAACAGGAGAACATTATTGTGGTTTAGACAAATGGGATGGTACATATAAGCAGTGAGACAGAGAACACAATCAACTTGACGAAAATTAATATAACTTACAATATAGTACAGAGGACAGTTCACTACAGGAATTAAGCCACAGGTCCCAAGACCTACACAGCACGAGTACTGCTCCAAGCCAGTACTCTGCCCAATGTCTCCAACAGTCTCTCCTCCCGAGACTCTCCAGCTCAGCTCTGCTCACAGGCCAGAGCTCCACTCGACTCTCCAGCAGCCTTCTCCCTGCTCAGAGCTCTGCAACCAGGCCAGAGCTCTGCATGAATCTCCACTGCTCAGCTGTTCCTTGGGCTTATATGGTGGTCCAAGCACACCCCACAATGAGGTGTGCACACGTGGTGTTGATCTGACGCCGAGGTCTGACGCCGTCCAGAACAAAAGACCTCAGTCTTAAGCCAAAAAGGCGTGGCTGACAGACGTTTGCCAAGGCAAGATATGACCATATAATTAGTTAAATTAGGTCTCCCCAGAGACCTCACAAGCCCAGCTGAACTACATCACATCCCCTTTCTCCCCCAATTTAAAATATCTGAGAACTAGGACAATTTGTCCTAGTTATTAGACTATTTTAATCCTAACCCCTTAATTCTATTACAATACAAAGACAAAATTATTCATAATACAAAATTATTCAACTACATATATTTCCCTCAACCTTCTCATCTACCACAAGGCAGCATAATCAGTACACCTGGCAGTTGGCCAGCATAATAGCTGCTCTCTGGTGCAAAGCCTCCTTACCCATCATTTCTCCTTAAAACTAAATATCGGGCTCCAGTGCCTTCCCTACTTCTACTAGAAATTCACTATCCAATGCTAGTCACCCTCGCACGTTAACCATTGGGCCAAACCTCTCTAGGCTTCTTTAGCGTGGAAAACTGCTCCAACGGGTTGCATTCTTTCAAGTAACTGCAACTGGACCACTTCACGAGCACCAAGGTCGCATTTTCGGCACACTTCACATGCACACTACAACATCTGAATATCGAGACAGAGCAGGCATCGCAGCTAAGACCCTCCATTATCATATGCCACTACTACGATTCACTGGCCTCATAAAACAAGGCGGCCATAATCACTGAACCGTATTCAAGGTCGCCTAATTTCACACAGGTAACACTAACACTTCTGGCAAGTCAAAGTAGGCTGGGGACATCTCACACTCTCAGTTGTCTCTCATGGCTGGCAGGGCATCCCCGCATACTGGTCGTAAAGGTCGACCAGCAAGGCAGGATACACCTCCATACCGCCCTTGAAAGCAGGCTGGTCCCAGCAGCTGGAGTCCATCTCCGCAGCTCACGTCCTTCCACATCTCCGAGGATGGCAACTCCTTCATAGTAGATTCTCATGTCCTGGCACACCAGGCAGGATCCCTCACACACCAGTGCAGCATCACCGCCATCTCCTGAGCTAGGCAGCATCGCAGCATCACAGCACGGTCCCAACATCTCAGCATCCCGACACGGTCCCAGTATAGCAGACAGCATCACAGCAAGGCCACAGCATAGCAGACAGCATCACAGCACTGCCACAGCATAGCAGGCAGCATCATAGCACGGCCACAGGATAGTAGACAGCATCACAGCACGGCCACAGCATAGCAGACAGCATCACAGCACGGCCACAGCATAGCAGACAGCATCACAGCAGCCGACATCAGCAGTAGCAGGCTACGGTCAGTTGCTCGAGGTGAGATGAGGTCACTTCAGGTCATCAACAGTAGGTGCGGTCACCCATCCCTGGCAACTGCAGGTAACTGGCGGTCCGCGGGTGATGGTCACAGAGGCTGGGTGACGCAGACAGACACCCACTACACTGGATGACAGACCAGGGCAGCAATACATCTACTGGGGCACATCAACTGAGTGACTGGGCACATCAGGTGGATAATAATCATAGGCAGCTCTTCAGTGGGTGACAGTTGTGGGCTAGTCTTCCAAGGTGGGCTGGGTAACTTCTCGTTCCTCTGTAAATATTCAATTTCGGCCAGTAATTGCTTCCCCCAAAAGTCTCACCCAAATACTGATATTCTCCACCATTTATCTCAAACCAACAACCAACTCCACCAAATATAATATTACAACCAAATAATTATTCAGACCGACCGTCTAAAAAAAGGTCAGTTAAGGTCACTAGGATTATAATATCATTATAATAACACACAAAATCAAATGGCAGCAAATGGTAGCATAAGTATAACCGAGCAGTCAAAAATAAGGCACGTGGGACTGGTTCCTACTATAAAAATAAGAAGAACCACCACCGCTTAGACACCATGTCATGTAGGGGGGTAATGATTAGGGGAATATGGGAGTAAGAGGTTATGTATAGGCAGGGGATAGGCAGGCGAGGTGGTAGGTAGGTGACAGGCGTTGCAGTAGGAGAGATGAGTGCGGAGGTAGGTAGGTAATGTGAGGTCACTGGTGACTACACCTTCACCTCTCATTACTCTACCCACCACACTACTCACCCTCTCACTACTTTAACTAAACATAATAAAATATAAGAAATAGGAATAGCAAATAACGGGGACAGTGAATATTACTATTCTACTCAAACACTGTTTATTATTAAGTCTTTGTACAATAATATATTTGGAAACAGGAGAACATTATTGTGGTTTAGACAAATGGGGTGGTACATATAAGCAGTGAGACAGGGAACACAATCAACTTGACGAAAATTAATATAACTTACAATATAGTACAGAGGACAGTTCACTACAGGAATTAAGCCACAGGTCCCAAGACCTACACAGCACGAGTACTGCTCCAAGCCAGTACTCTGCCCAATGTCTCCAACAGTCTCTCCTCCCGAGACTCTCCAGCTCAGCTCTGCTCACAGGCCAGAGCTCCACTCGACTCTCCAGCAGCCTTCTCCCTGCTCAGAGCTCTGCAACCAGGCCAGAGCTCTGCATGAATCTCCACTGCTCAGCTGTTCCTTGGGCTTATATGGTGGTCCAAGCACACCCCACAATGAGGTGTGCACACGTGGTGTTGATCTGACGCCGAGGTCTGACGCCGTCCAGAACAAAAGACCTCAGTCTTAAGCCGAAAAGACATGGCTCTGACAGACGTTTGCCAAGGCAAGGTGACCATATAATTGGTTAAATTAGGTCTCCCCAGAGACCTCACAAGCCCAGCTGAACTACATCACAACATAATAACCACCTGGGTGATTGCAGACATAATAACCACCTGGGTGATTGCATACATCACCACCTGGGTGATTACATACATAATAACCACCTGGGTGATTGCAGACATAATAACCACCTGGGTGATTGCAGACATAATAGCCACCTGGGTGATTGCAGAAATAATAACCACCTTTGTGATTGCAGACATAACCACTTGGGTGATTGCAGATATAATAACCACCTGGGTGATTGCAGACAGTAACCACCTGGGTGATTGCAGACATAACAACCACCTGGGTGATTGCAGACATAGTACCTTGTTATAGTTCTCACCAGATAGCAACCACATATTGTTACTATCTGATATAAATAGTATCAAATAGTGTCTGGTTATGCGAGAACTACCCAACTTGCCTACATTGTTGTATTTTTGTATATTGTATGCTGTATATTGTATGATTTTATTATATTCCATAAAGGAATCCTGATAATGTTCTGCCACTGAAATATTGAATATTGAATATTGTGGTTGTTGTTGCTAGAATGTTGCATGACGACTGGGCTCTCTGGCTGATAGCGTAGAGGGACTGACTACCTGGTCCTTTGTAGTTGTACAGTCTTCCCATTATGTCCTTGATTTTGTATTGATAAAGCCACTGGCTGGCGAGACGTCTACAAATAAACATACCCAGATATTGCATATGTTGCACATGTGTCTAATTTGTCTACAATGTTGACATGGGATCTGATGGCCTCCTGGCGTGTCTTGTGCAAGTGACTGGGGTTCTTGGAGAGTGGAAGCCTCCACTTAATTGAGGATAGAAAGTGGCTATATTAGCCACTTTGTTGAAGGGATTGGCTGTGTTTTGGTGTAAGGGAAATGCGACTTGCTGGTGCAAGAAACCAGTCAGGGTTTCCTAGTTTTGAGAACTGTGTTCTGAGTTGCTGTTTGTGGTTTGACCTGGATGAGTTGCATAACCTGATTGCACATGAGTGCACCTGAGTGTACCTGAGTGTACCTGAGTGTACCTGAGTGTACCTGAGTGCACCTGAGTGTACCTGAGTGTACCTGAGTGTACCTGAGTGTACCTGAGTGTACCTGAGTGCACATGAGTGCACCTGAGTGTACCTGAGTGCACATGAGTGCACCTGAGTGTACCTGAGTGCACATGAGTGCACCTGAGTGTACCTGAGTGCACATGAGTGCACCTGAGTGTACCTGAGTGCACATGAGTGTACCTGAGTGTACCTGAGTGTACCTGAGTGTACCTGAGTGTACCTGAGTGCACATGAGTGTACCTGAGTGTACCTGAGTGTACCTGAGTGTACCTGAGTGTACCTGAGTGTACCTGAGTGCACCTGAGTGCACCTGAGTGTACCTGAGTGCACATGAGTGCACCTGAGTGTACCTGAGTGTACCTGAGTGTACCTGAGTGTACCTGAGTGCACCTGAGTGCACCTGAGTGTACCTGAGTGCACATGAGTGCACCTGAGTGTACCTGAGTGTACATGAGTGCACATGAGTGTACCTGAGTGTACCTGAGTGTACCTGAGTGCACATGAGTGCACATGAGTGTACCTGAGTGTACCTGAGTGCACATGAGTGCACATGAGTGTATGAGTGTACCTGAGTGCACATGAGTGTACCTGAGTGTACCTGAGTGCACATGAGTGCACCTGAGTGTACCTGAGTGTACCTGAGTGTACCTGAGTGCACCTGAGTGTACCTGAGTGCACATGAGTGCACCTGAGTGCACATGAGTGCACCTGAGTGCACATGAGTGCACCTGAGTGTACCTGAGTGCACATGAGTGCACCTGAGTGTACCTGAGTGCACATGAGTGCACCTGAGTGCACCTGAGTGTACCTGAGTGTACCTGAGTGTACCTGAGTGCACCTGAGTGCACATGAGTGTACCTGAGTGTACCTGAGTGTACCTGAGTGCACCTGAGTGCACATGAGTGCACCTGAGTGTACCTGAGTGTACCTGAGTGCACATGAGTGCACCTGAGTGTACCTGAGTGCACCTGAGTGTACCTGAGTGTACCTGAGTGCACCTGAGTGTACCTGAGTGTACCTGAGTGTACCTGAGTGCACCTGAGTGTACCTGAGTGTACCTGAGTGCACCTGAGTGTACCTGAGTGTACCTGAGTGTACCTGAGTGTACCTGAGTGTACCTGAGTGTACCTGAGTGCACCTGAGTGTACCTGAGTGCACATGAGTGCACCTGAGTGTACCTGAGTGCACCTGAGTGTACCTGAGTGTACCTGAGTGTACCTGAGTGTACCTGAGTGCACATGAGTGCACATGAGTGTACCTGAGTGTACCTGAGTGTACCTGAGTGCACATGAGTGCACATGAGTTTACCTGAGTGTACCTGAGTGCACATGAGTGCACATGAGTGTACCTGAGTGTACCTGAGTGTACCTGAGTGCACATGAGTGCACATGAGTGTACCTGAGTGTACCTGAGTGCACCTGAGTGTACCTGAGTGTACCTGAGTGTACCTGAGTGCACATGAGTGCACCTGAGTGCACCTGAGTGTACCTGAGTGCACATGAGTGCACCTGAGTGTACCTGAGTGTACCTGAGTGCACATGAGTGCACCTGAGTGTACCTGAGTGTACCTGAGTGCACCTGAGTGTACCTGAGTGTACCTGAGTGTACCTGAGTGCACCTGAGTGCACATGAGTGCACCTGAGTGTACCTGAGTGTACCTGAGTGCACATGAGTGCACCTGAGTGTACCTGAGTGCACCTGAGTGTACCTGAGTGTACCTGAGTGTACCTGAGTGCACCTGAGTGTACCTGAGTGTACCTGAGTGCCCATGAGTGCACATGAGTGTACCTGAGTGTACCTGAGTGCACATGAGTGCACATGAGTGTACCTGAGTGTACCTGAGTGTACCTGAGTGCACATGAGTGCACATGAGTGTACCTGAGTGTACCTGAGTGCACATGAGTGCACATGAGTGTACCTGAGTGTACCTGAGTGTACCTGAGTGCACATGAGTGTACCTGAGTGTACCTGAGTGTACCTGAGTGCACATGAGTGCACATGAGTGTACCTGAGTGTACCTGAGTGTACCTGAGTGCACATGAGTGCACATGAGTGTACCTGAGTGTACCTGAGTGCACATGAGTGCACCTGAGTGTACCTGAGTGTACCTGAGTGTACATGAGTGCACCTGAGTGTACCTGAGTGTACCTGAGTGTACCTGAGTGTACCTGAGTGCACCTGAGTGCACCTGAGTGTACCTGAGTGTACCTGAGTGTACCTGAGTGTACCTGAGTGTACCTGAGTGTACCTGAGTGCACCTGAGTGTACCTGAGTGTACCTGAGTGTACCTGAGTGTACCTGAGTGTACCTGAGTGTACCTGAGTGCACCTGAGTGCACCTGAGTGCACCTGAGTGTACCTGAGTGTACCTGAGTGTACCTGAGTGTACCTGAGTGCACCTGAGTGCACCTGAGTGCACCTGAGTGCACCTGAGTGTACCTGAGTGTACCTGAGTGCACCTGAGTGCACCTGAGTGTACCTGAGTGTACCTGAGTGCACCTGAGTGTACCTGAGTGCACCTGAGTGTACATGCGTGTACCTGAGTGTACCTGAGTGTACCTGAGTGTACCTGAGTGTACCTGAGTGTACCTGAGTGTACCTGAGTGTACCTGAGTGTACCTGAGTGTACCTGAGTGTACCTGAGTGTACCTGAGTGTACCTGAGTGTACCTGAGTGCACCTGAGTGTACCTGAGTGTACCTGAGTGTACCTGAGTGTACCTGAGTGCACCTGAGTGCACCTGAGTGTACCTGAGTGTACCTGAGTGTACCTGAGTGTACCTGAGTGCACCTGAGTGCACCTGAGTGTACCTGAGTGCACCTGAGTGTACCTGAGTGTACCTGAGTGTACCTGAGTGTACCTGAGTGTACCTGAGTGTACCTGAGTGTACCTGAGTGTACCTGAGTGTACCTGAGTGCACCTGAGTGCACCTGAGTGTACCTGAGTGTACCTGAGTGTACCTGAGTGTACCTGAGTGTACCTGAGTGTACCTGAGTGCACACGAGTGCACCTGAGTGCAACACAGTGTTGATGATGGGTAACACTGTGAAACACAGTGTTCTGCTGGCTTCAGTATTTTTTAATGAGTGTTCGGTGTAGGAAGGTGTGACAAGCTTTGTATATTTACAAGTGTTTGTTCTCGGTTAATGATACCGCTGGATTGTCCACTAACTGTACCTCGTGTGTGTGTACTCACCTATTTGTACTCACCTATTTGTGGTTGCAGGGGTCGAGTCATAGCTCCTGGTCCCGCCTCTTCACTGATTGCTACTAGGTCCTCTCTCTCTCCCTGCTCCATGAGCTTTATCATACCTCGCCTTAAAACTATGTATGGTTCCCGCCTCCACTACGTCACTTTCTAGGCTATTCCACTTCCTGACTACTCTATGACTGTAGAAATACTTCCTAACATCCCTTTGATTCATCTGAGTCTTCAACTTCCAATTGTGACCTCTTGTGTCTGTGTCCCATCTCTGGAACATCCCGTCTTTGTCTACCTTGTCTATTCCGTGCAGTATTTTATACGTCGTTATCATGTCTCCCCTGACCCTCCTGTCCTCCAGTGTCGTCAGGCCGATTTCCCTCAACCTTTCTTCGTAGGACAATCCCCTTAGCTCTGGGACTAGTCTTGTTGCAAACCTTTGCACTGTGTGTGTGTGTGTGTGTGTGTGTGTGTGTGTGTGTGTGTGTGTGTGTGTGTGTGTGTGTGTGTGTGTGTGTGTGTGTGTGTGTACTCACCTAGTTGTACTCACCTAGTTGAGGTTGCAGGGGTCGAGTCCAAGCTCCTGGCCCCGCCTCTTCACTGGTCGCTACTAGGTCACTCTCCCTGAACCATGAGCTTTATCGTACCTCTTCTTAAAGCTATGTATGGATCCTGACTCCACTACATCGCTTCCCAAACTATTCCACTTCCTGACTACTCTGTGGCTGAAGAAATACTTCCTAACATCCCTATGATTCATCTGTGTCTTCAACTTCCAACTGTGTCCCCTTGTTACTGTGTCCAGTCTCTGGAACATCCTGTCTTTGTCCACCTTGTCAATTCCTCTCAGTATTTTGTAAGTCGTTATCATGTCCCCCCTATCTCTCCTGTCCTCCAGTGTCGTCAGGTTGATTTCCCTTAACCTCTCCTCATAGGACATACCTCTTAGCTCTGGGACTAGTCTTGTTGCAAACCTTTGCACTTTCTCTAGTTTCTTTACATGCTTGGCTAGGTGTGGGTTCCAAACTGGTGCCGCATACTCCAATATGGGCCTAACGTACACGGTGTACAGGGTCCTGAACAATTCCTTATTAAGATGTCGGAATGCTGTTCTGAGGTTTGCCAGGCGCCCATATGCTGCAGCAGTTACTTGGTTGATGTGCGCTTCAGGAGATGTGCCTGGTGTTATACTCACCCCAAGATCTTTTTCCTTGAGTGATGTTTGTAGTCTCTGACCCCCTAGACTGTACTCCATCTGCGGTCTTCTTTGCCCTTCCCCAATCCTCATGACTTTGCACTTGGTGGGATTGAACTCCAGGAGCCAGTTGCTGGACCAGGTCTGCAGCCTGTCCAGATCCCTTTGTATTTCTGCCTGGTCTTCGATCGAATGAACTCTTCTCATCAACTTCACGTCATCTGCAAACAGTGACACCTCGGAGTTTATTCCTTCCGTCATGTCGTTCACAAATACCAGAAACAGCACTGGTCCTAGGACTGACCCCTGTGGGACCCCGCTGGTCACAGGTGCCCACTCTGGCACCTCGCCTCGTACCATTACTCGCTGCTGTCTTCCTGACAAGTATTCCCTGATCCATTGCAGTGCCTTCCCTGTTATTCCTGCTTGGTCCTCCAGTTTTTGCACTAATCTCTTGTGTCAAACGCCTTCTTGCAGTCCAAGAAAATGCAATCCACCCACCCCTCTCTCTCTTGTCTTACTGCTGTCACCATGTCATAGAACTCCAGTAGGTTTGTGACACAGGATTTCCCGTCCCTGAAACCATGTTGGCTGCTGTTGATGAGATCGTTCCTTTCTAGGTGTTCCACCACTCTTCTCCTGATAATCTTCTCCATGACTTTGCATACTATACATGTCAGTGACACTGGTCTGTAGTTTAGTGCTTCATGTCTGTCTCCTTTTTTAAAGATTGGGACTACATTTGCTGTCTTCCATGCCTTAGGCAATCTCCCTGTTTCGATAGATGTATTGAATATTGTTGTTAGGGGTTACACATAGCGCCTCTGCTCCCTCTCTCAGGACCCATGGAGAGATGTTATCCGGCCCCATTGCCTTTGAGGTATCTAGCTCACTCAGAAGCCTCCTCACTTCTTCCTCGGTTGTGTGTACTGTGTCCAGAACTTGGTGGTGTACCCCACCTCTCCGTCTTTCTGGAGCCCATTCTGTCTCCTCTGTGAACACTTCTTTGAATCTCTTGTTGAGTTCCTCACATACTTCACGGTCATTTCTTGTTGTCTCTCCTCCTTCCTTCCTTAGCCTGATTACCTGGTCCTTGACTGTTGTTTTCCTCCTGATGTGGCTGTATAACAGCTTCGGGTCAGATTTGGCTTTCGCTGCTATGTCGTTTTCATATTGTCGTTGGGCCTCCCTTCTTATCTGTGCATATTCGTTTCTGGCTCTACGACTGCTCTCCTTATTCTCCTGGGTCCTTTGCCTTCTATATTTCTTCCATTCCCTAGCACACTTGGTTTTTGCCTCCCTGCACCTTTGGGTGAACCATGGGCTCATCCTGGCTTTTTCATTATTCCTGTTACCCTTGGGTACAAACCTCTCTTCAGCCTCCTTGCATTTTGTTGCTACATATTCCATCATCTCATTAACTGGCTTCCCTGCCAGTTCTCTGTCCCACTGAACCCCGTTCAGGAAGTTCCTCATTCCCGTGTAGTCCCCTTTCTTGTAGTTTGGCTTCATTCTTCCTGGCCTTCCTGCTTCCCCCTCCACTTGTAGCTCTACTCTGTGTGTGTGTGTGTGTGTCTGTGTGTGTCTGTGTGTCTGTGTGTCTGTGTATCTGTGTGTGTGCGTGCGCGTCTACTTAATATCAAAGTAAATAAAAACGAATAATACGTAAAGTGGACATAAGAGAGGAAAGATAAGTATGACATCAATATTTATGTTTGACTCTGAGTGACATCACAGGATCAGCTGGACGATACCAGTGAACATCAGGAAGATTTAGTCAGTATAATGCAATGTTTTCCAGGACACTGACAGACGTAGTTCAGTGCGGGAAAGTGTAAACTTGTAATTCCTGGGAATGAAATTAATCCACACGCTTTTAGACCCAGTAATGGAGAGCTTGATCAAACAGACTGTGAAACAGCCGTGGGAGTCGTGGTAAACAGACACATGAAGCCAAGACAACTTTTGCACGTTCGTCTGGCCCATAATGATATTTTTACTGGCCAGCAACACCTCGGCATCTTGGTACAAAAGATATCTTGCGCAACTTTGTTACTCAGTTGCTGGTTATGAGTCAGAAGAGTTGGTTCTGAGAACCTGCCTTGCATGGGCCAGCAGGCTCGCTACGGCCTCACTTTATTCCCATATTTTTTATTCCACTAGTGGCCCTGTCTCCTGTGACTCTCTCTACACTTCCACACTTCACATCTAGCACTGTGAAAGGCACTTTTCTGATGTTCCAGCGTCACGTTGATCGAAGCTTAGGAGCTGAACACACAGCTAAGGGACTGACCACCTCAAACTTATTTCTCCTTTAAGGCCAAAGGCATCTCAGAGCTTCAAGGCATCTCAGCTGCCTTTGTTGTTGCTTCTGTATTTCAGATGCGGAAGCCTGCTGAGCAGGCGAAATGGTTATCATCCTCCGCATACCTAAATATGCGGAGGATAACAGACTAGATTCACTTCAAGAAGTGTAAATAACAGATGTATAAAGGTCATTCTAAACGGAACACAAAGGCACAATACCATGACTGGAACAATACACGAAACAACCCACACATAGAATAAAACTTGTGACGATGTGTCGGTCCGACTTAGACCATTAACACGTCTCACAGAACCTCTTAAGTGACAAATTAATGGTCAAAATCGGACCGACAAGTCGTCGTAAAGATAAATATTTTAATTTCTTCGCAGGAGGGTCAGGGGAGACATGATAACGACATACAAAATACTGCGTGGAATAGACAAGGTAGACAAAGACAGGATGTTCGCAGTGTTTACAATATATCATTATAATTTTGATTTAAGTACAAAGAAAGTTGCTATCATGGCGAGACATTTCAGGCAGTTATATTATCATACATACGAGTTATTACGTGTTATTCTACAGCTTAGAGAAGTTCTTAGTTATATGAAGCAGTTGAATTGTGTTCTTCTTACTGCACAATGGATGCAAATATATCAGAGAACATACAGAAAAGGAAATTATTCCCCTTGTATACTGAATCTATCAAATTGTAATAGATCGAGGCCCTTGAGCCTAATATCTCCCAAGACGCAGAATAGAAGGAGACGCCATTAAGATTAACAAGTGGAAGTCAGCCATAAATAATAGAGATATGTAGATACTGTTATACCTCTATACTGTTATATTATATCGTAATATTTATTTTCGTTGATTGGAAATAAAAGAAAAAACTGGCTTTTGATCCATGGCCGAACTGGCAGAGGGGTTAACGCACTGGTTTTATGTAATCGTTTAATCTATTTATTAAGCGCCCCATACCTGTGGGCGGTAGCCGAAAATTACAGAGGTACATAATGGGTCCAGGGACTGGACCCCAATGTTTTGATAGCTGAACAAGGTAATAAGGTGTCGAGTTACAAAGGTGAGTTTTGGAACTCAGACGCCATGGCTCCAAATCCCACCAGTTCCCTGATTTGCTGAAGACTTATTCGGTAATTCGAGAGTTTTCAGGCTGTTTGGGACCATATTGTTGTCTCACAGGTTTATGTATCTCTCTAACTTGTTCATTGCAACAGGTGTTGCTTACGGCTGTTGTTTGTACTGCTTGTTGTTGTTTGGCCAACTGCTTGCTTCATTGTTGATGCAAACTGCTTGCTTCATGTTTATTTAGGGTCATGTTGGATTTTAAGAGTCACATTACATGTCGAGTCTACCATGGTGTTAACATTAACACATTACGTACTGTTAACTGCACATTTCTATACACTAGCACACAGTGAAGAGGCGGGGCCAGGAGCTTTGAATCGACCCCTGCAACCACATTTAGTAGAGTATACACACAGACACACACACACACACATACACACACACACACACACACACACACACATGTATATATATATATATATATATATACATATATATATATATATATATATATATATATATATATATATATATATATATATATATATATATATATATATATATATATATATATATATATATATATATGTCGTGCCAAATAGGCAGAACTTGCGATCTTGGCTTAAATAGCAACGCTCATCTTGCCATATAGGACAAGCTAAAATTTGCGTATGCAATAATTTCGCCAAAATCATTCTGAACCTAACGAAAAAAATGTATTTCACTGTGTTTGTTTAGTATTAAATTATTGTAAACAAATCTAAAATATATTTAGTTGGGTTAGGCTAAAATAAATTGTTCTTGTTATAATAAGGTTAGGTAAGTTTTCTAAGATTCTTTTGGTGCAAAATTATAAATATTTACATTAATATTGATGAAAAAAATATATCAATTAAGTTTTATTAGCTATTATACTTACATAGGAGATATTGTAATATTTATGTTAGGTTATACACTGAGATATATGTGTGTGTAAGACGCTATTGTTCCAGCTACTGTGTTAATGTTAATGTTAACAATAATAACAACGTAGATATTATTTGAATTATTAAAATTCTCAGACTTCTTGTAGTAATATTATATTCTCCTTGCCGTGACATTTAACCTATCTTAAGAGTGCTTACGGAAGCTTGTCCTGATCTACGTTGGCGCCGTAGAATACTGACTTGCAAAACTGTTGCAAGAGAGATACAAGGTGGATGTTGCAACAGCGTCAGTATGCTGATCCCTCAGCAACAGCGTCAGTATGCTGATCCCTCAGCAACAGCGTCAGTATGCTGATCCCTCAGCAACAGCGTCAGTATGCTGATCCCTCAGCAACAGCGTTAGTATGCTGATCCCTCAGCAACAGCGTCAGTATGCTGATCCCTCAGCAACAGCGTCAGTATGCTAATCCCTCAGCAACAGCGTTAGTATGCTGATCCCTCAGCAACAGCGTCAGTATGCTGATCCCTCAGCAACAGCGTCAGTATGCTGATCCCTCAGCAACAGCGTTAGTATGCTGATCCCTCAGCAACAGCGTCAGTATGCTGATCCCTCAGCAACAGCGTCAGTATGCTAATCCCTCAGCAACAGCGTTAGTATGCTGATCCCTCAGCAACAGCGTTAGTATGCTGATCCCTCAGCAGTGGTTCTTGCAACAGGCGCTGAGGAGATGCAACTACGCGGGAACTAGAAATAATGGATCAAAATTGAATCAGTTTAGGTTTGGTAATGATATTGGGAAGCTGTGGCTCGGCGAGACAGCTTAGCCAGTTAGTGGCGTTATCAGTCCCAGGAGGACACAAGTGGAAGATGCGAGGAAGAGGAGGAGGACGGGGAAGCTTGGGGAGATCAGTCCCTTAGTCAAGACGTTATGTATTCAGTCCCTCAGTCAAGATATGTGATCAGTCCCTCAGTCAAGATATGTGATCAGTCCCTCAGTCAAGATATGTGATCAGTCCCTCAGTCAAGATATGTGATCAGTCCCTCAGTCAAGATATGTGATCAGTCCCTCAGTCAAGATATGTGATCAGTCCCTCAGTCAAGATATGTGATCAGTCCCTCAGTCAAGATATGTGATCAGTCCCTCAGTCAAGATATGTGATCAGTCCCTCAGTCAAGATATGTGATCAGTCCCTCAGTCAAGATATGTAATCAGTCCCTCAGTCAAGATATGTGATCAGTCCCTCAGTCAAGATATGTGATCAGTCCTCAGTCAAGATATGTGATCAGTCCCTCAGTCAAGATATGTGATCAGTCCCTCAGTCAAGATATGTGATCAGTCCCTCAGTCAAGATATGTGATCAGTCCCTCAGTCAAGATATGTGATCAGTCCCTCAGTCAAGATATTAAGTGTTACACAAGTGTATGTTATTGTAGTATCTATAAAGTGTCAACTTGGCACGGTCAAGACATTATTGACAGTGTAGTGTCAAGTTGGCACTATCAAGACAATATGGACAGTGTAAAGTGTCAACTTGGCACGGTCAAGACATTATTGACAGTGTAGTGTCAACTTGGCACTGTCAAGACAGTATTGACAGTGTGGAGTGTCAGCTTGCCACTGTCAAGACAGTATTGAGAGTGTAGTGTCAACTTGGCACTGTCAAGAAAGTATTGACAGTGTAGAGTGTCAACTTGGCACTGTCAAGAGAGTATTGAGAACGTAGAGTGTAAACTTGGCACTGTCAAGAGAGTATTGACGGTGCCAGAGTCTTGTGTTGCGGGAGTTGCAGTGGTAATTAGGGAAGCTGGATATTGCACTTCCATCCTGTGATGTTCTGTGAGGATCTGAAGTTTCTCAGTTGTGGAATTTTTTTTTCTTGAGAACGAGAAGGAGGGAGATAGAAAATAATAGAGAGGAAGAAAGGAAGAGGGAGGGAAAAAAATAACCGGAGGTAGGAGAGAGAAGAGAGAGAGGGAGAGAGAGAGAGAGAGAGAGAGAGAGAGAGAGAGAGAGAGAGAGAGTGAGAGAGAGAGAGAGAGAGAGAGAGAGAGGGTGGAACATTGGCAAAGTTTACATAAGTCACTGTTGTACTCACCTAATTGTGGTTGCAGGGGTCGAGACTTAGCTCCTGGACCCGCCTCTCCACTGACCGCTACTGGGTCCTCCCTCTCCCTGCTCCATGAGCTTTATCATACCTCGTCTTAAAACTATGTATGGTTCCCGCCTCCACTACATCGCTTGCCAGACTATTCCACTTCCTGACAACTCTGTGACTGAAGAAATACTTCCTAACATCCCTTTGACTCATCTGAGTCTTCAACTTCCAATTGTGACCCCTTGTTTCTGTGTCCCATCACTGGAACATTCTGTCTCTGTCCACCTTATCTATTCCACGCAGTATTTTGCACGTCGCTATCATGTCACCCCTGACCCTCCTGTTCTCCAGTGTCGTCAGACCGATTTCCCTTAACCTTTCTTCGTAGGACATTCCCCTTAGCTCTGGAACTAACCTTGTAGCAAACCTTTGCACTTTCTCTAATTTCTTGACGTGCTTGACCAGGTGTGGGTTCCAAACTGGTGCTGCATAGTCCAGTATGGGCCTGACGTACACAGTGTATAAAGTCTTTTACGATTCCTTACTGAGGTATCGGAACGCTATTCTCAGGTTTGCCAGACGCCCATATGCTGCAGCAGTTATCTGGTTAATGTGTGCTTCCGGCGACGTGCTCGGTGTTATACTCACCCCAACATCTTTCTCTTTGAGTGAGGTTTGCAGTCTTTGGCCACCTAGCCTATACTCTGTCTGCGGTTTTTTGCCCTTCCCCGATCTTCATGACTTTGCATTTGGCAGGGTTAAATTCTAGGAGCCATTTGCTGGACCACGCGTCCAGCCTGTCAAGGTGTCTTTGTAGACCTGTCTGATCCGCATCTGATTTAATTCTCCTCATTAACTTCACATCATCTACAAACAAGTACACTTCTGAGTCTATCCCTTCCGTCATGTCATTTACATATACCAAGAATAGCACTGGTCCTAGGACTGACCCCTGTGGGACCCCGCTCGTCACAGGCGCCCACTGTGATACCTCATCCCGTACTATGATTCGTTGTTGCCTCCCTGTCAGGTATTCTCTGATCCATTGCAGTGCCCTTCCTGTTATACGTGCCTGTTCCTCTAGCTTCTACACTAATCTCTTGTGAGGAACTGTGTCGAAGGCCTTCCTGCAGTCCAAGAAAATGCAATCAACCCACCCCTCTTGCTCATGTCTTACTTCAGTTATCTTGTTATAAAACTTCAGAAGGTTTGTGACACAGGATTTGCCTTCAATGAATCCTTGCTGGTTGTCATTTATAATCTTGTTCCCTTCCAGGTGCTCCACCACTCTCCTCCTGATGATCTTCTCCATGACTTTGCATACTGTACACGTCAGTGACACTGGTCTATTGTTTAGTGCTTCGTTTGTGTCCCCTTTCTTAAAGATGGGGATCATATTTGCCGTCTTCCATACCTCAGGTAGTTACCCAGTTTCAAGGGATGTGTTGGAGATTGTGGTTAGAGGTACACACAGTGTCTCTGCTCCCTCTCTAAGGACCCACGGAGAGATGTTGTCCAGTCCCACCGCCTTTGAGGTATCAAGGTCACTTAGCAGCTTCTTCACCTCATCCTCGGTTGTGTGTATTTCATCCAACACTTGTTGGTATATCCCTTGTTGGTGCACCCCACTGTTTTGTCTTCCCAGTGTCCCTTCTGCCTCCACTGTAAATACTTCCTGGAATCTCGTGATGAGCTCATCACATACTTCTTGGTAGTTTCTTGTGAGCTCCCCACATTCTTACCTCACCCTGATTACCTGGTCCTTAACTGTTGTCTTCCTCCTGATGTAGCTGTACAGCAGTTTCAGGTCAGACTTGACTTTCGATGCTATGTCATTTTCATACTGCCTCCCTCCCTATCTGTGCATACTTGTTTCTGGCTCGTCGACTAATATCTTTATTTTCCTGGGTCCTTTGTCTTCTGTACTTTTTCCAGTCTCTAGCACACTTAGTTTTTGCCTCCCTACACCTTCGGATAAACCAAGGGCTCATTCTGGTCTTCCCATTATTTCTGTTGCCCTTGGGAACAAACCTTTCCTCTGCCACCTTGCATTTTGTTGTGTGTGCGTGTGCATGTGTGTGTGTGTGTGTGTGTGTGTGTGTGTGTGTGTGTGTGTGTGTGTGTGTGTGTGTGTGTGTGTGTGTGTGTGTGTGTGTACTCACCTAGTTGTGGTTGCAGGGGTCGATTCATAGCTCCTGGCCCCGCCTCTTCACTGGTCGCTAGTAGGTCACTCTCCCCGAACCATTATGTTTATCATACCTCTGCTTAAAGCTATGCATGGATCCTGCCTCCACTACATCGCTTCCCAAGCTATTCCACTTCCTGACTACTCTGTGACTGAAGAAATACTTCCTAACATCCCTGTGATTCATCTGTGTCTTCAACTTCCAACTGTGTCCCCTTGTTGCTGTGTCTCATCTCTGGAACATCCTGTCTTTGTCCACCTTGTCAATTCCTCTCAGTATTTTGTATGTCGTTATCATGTCATCCCTATCCCTCCTGTCCTCCAGTGTCGTCAGGTCGATCTCCCTTAACCTCTCCTCGTAGGACATACCACTTAGCTCTGGAACTAGCCTTGTTGCAAACCTTTGCACTTTCTCTAGTTTCTTTACATGCTTGGCTAGGTGTGGGTTCCAAACTGGTGCCGCATACTCCAGTATGTGCCTAACGTACACGGTGTACAGGGTCCTGAACGATTCCTTATTAAGATGTCAGAAAGTTGTTCTGAGGTTTGCTAGGCGCCCATATGCTGCAGCAGTTACTTGGTTGATGTGCGCCTCAAGAGATGTGCCTGGTGTTATACTCACCCCAAGATCTTTTTCCTTGAGTGAAGTTTGTAGTCTCTGGCCCCTTAGACTGTACTCCGTCTGCGGTCTTCTTTGCCTTCCTCCAATCTTCATGACTTTGCACTTGGTGGGGTTGAACTCCAGAAGCCAATTGCTGGACCAGGTCTGCAGCCTGTCCAGATCCCTTAGTAGTTCTACCCGGTCTTCGTCCGAATGAATTCTTCTCATCACCTTCGCATCATCTGCAAACAGGGACACTTCGGAGTCTATTCCTTCTGTCATGTCGTTCACAAATACCAGAAACAGCACTGGTTCTAGAACTGACCCCTGTGGGACCCCACTCATCACAGGTGCCCACTCTGACACCTTGCCATGTACCATGACTCGCTGCTGTCTTCCTGACAAGTATTCCCTGATCCATTGTAGTGCCTTCCCTGTTATCTCTGCTTGGTCCTCCAGTTTTTGCACTAATTTCTTGTGTGGAACTGTGTCAAACGCCTTCTTGCAGTCCAAGAAAATGCAATCCACCCACCACATCACCGTAGCACCGTATCATCCTTTGCGGATGATACTAGGATCTGCATGAGGCTGTCATCTGCTGAGGACGCGGTTAACCTCCAAGAAGATATAAACAAAGTTTTCCAGTGGGCAACGGTAAACAATATGATGTTCAATGAGGACAAATTCCAACTACTCCGTTATGGAAAACTGGAGGAGATAATAACTAGAACAGAGTATACTACTGACTCCGGCCATACAATAGAGCGGAAAAATAATGTAAGGGACCTGGGAGTAGTAATGTCTGAGGATCTCACTTTCAAGGATCACAACAGTGCCACGATCGCACGTGCAAAGAAGATGATAGGATGGATAATGAGAACTTTCAAAACGAGAGATGCCAAGCCCATGATGATCCTTTTCAAATCACTTGTTCTCTCTAGGCTGGAATACTGCTGTACATTAACATCTCCATTCAAAGCAGGTGAAATCGCAGATCTAGAGAGTGTACAGAGATCCTTTACTGCACATATAAGTTCTGTCAAGCACCTTAACTACTGGGAACGCTTGGAAGCACTTGACTTGTACTCGTTGGAACGCAGGAGGGAGAGATATATCATAATCTACACTTGGAAAATCCTGGAAGGAATGGTCCCAAATCTGCACACAGAAATCACTCCCTACGAAAGTAAAAGACTGGACAGGCGATGCAAAATGCCCCCAATAAAAAGTAGGGGCGCCATTGGTACACTAAGGGAAAACACCATAAGTGTCCGGGGCCCAAAACTGTTCAACAGCCTCCCATCAAGCATTAGGGGAATTGCCAATAAACCCCTAGCTGCCTTCAAGAGAGAGCTGGACAGATACCTAAAGTCAGTGCCGGATCAGCCGGGCTGTGGCTCGTACGTTGGACTGCGTGCGGCCAGTAGTAACAGCCTAGTTGATCAGGCCCTGATCCATCGGGAGGCCTGGTCATGGACCGGGCCGCGGGGGCGTTGATCCCCGGAATAACCTCCAGGTAACCAGGTAACCAACCCTTCTCTCTCTTGTCTTACTGCTGTCACCATGTCATAGATCTCCAGTAGGTTTGTGACACAGGATTTCCCGTCCCTGATACCATGTTGGCTGCTGTTGATGAGATCATTCCTTTCTAGGTGTTCCAATACTCTTCTCCTGATAATTTTCTCCATGACTTTGCATACTATACATGTCAGTGACACTGGTCTGTAGTTTAGTGTTTCATGTCTGTCTCCTTTTTTAAAGATTGGGACCACATTTGCTGTCTTCCATGCCTCAGGCAATCTCCTTGTTTCGATAGATGTATTGAATATTGTTGTTAGGGGTACACATAGCGCCTCTGCTCCCTCTCTCAGAACCCATGGAGAGATGTTATCCGGCCCCATTGCCTCTGAGGAGTCTAGCTCACTCAGAAGCTCTTCACTTCTTCCTCGGTTGTGTGTATTGTGTATGTGTGTGTGTGTGTGTGTGTGTTAGTTACCATTTGGTCCTAGGCACATGTCGATTAGACACTAGGCTTGTTGTATGTGCATGCATGTGTATGTATGTGTGTACTCACCTAGTTGTACTCACCTAGTTGAGGTTGCGGGGGTCGAGTCCGAGCTCCTGGCCCCGCCTCTTCACTGATCGCTACTAGGTCACTCTCCCTGAGCCGTGAGCTTTATCATACCTCTGCTTAATGCTATGTATGGATCCTGCCTCCACTACATCGCTTCCCAAACTATTCCACTTACTGACTACTCTGTGGCTGAAGAAATACTTCCTAACATCCCTGTGATTCATCTGTGTCTTCAGCTTCCAACTGTGTCCCCTTGTTACTGTGTCGAATCTCTGGAACATCCTGTCTTTGTCCACCTTGTCAATTCCTCTCAGTATTTTGTATGTCGTTATCATGTCCCCCCTATCTCTCCTGTCCTCCAGTGTCGTCAGGTTGATTTCCCTTAACCTCTCCTCGTAGGACATACCTCTTAGCTCTGGGACTAGTCTTGTTGCAAACCTTTGCACTTTCTCTAGTTTCTTCACGTGCTTGGCAAGGTGTGGGTTCCAAACTGGTGCCGCATACTCCAATATGGGCCTAACATACACGGTGTACAGGGTCCTGAATGATTCCTTATTAAGATGTCGGAATGCTGTTCTGAGGTTTGCTAGGCGCCCATATGCTGCAGCAGTTATTTGGTTGATGTGCGCTTCAGGAGATGTGCCTGGTGTTATACTCACCCCAAGATCTTTTTCCTTGAGTGAGGTTTGTAGTCTCTGACCCCCTAGACTGCACTCCGTCTGCGGCCTTCTTTGCCCTTCCCCAATCTTCATGACTTTGCACTTGGTGGGATTGAACTCCAGGAGCCAATTGCTGGACCAGGTCTGCAGCCTGTCCAGATCCCTTTGTAGTTCTGCCTGGTCTTCGATCGAGTGAATTCTTCTCATCAACTTCACGTCATCTGCAAACAGGGACACCTCAGAATCTATTTCTTCCGTCATGTCGTTCACAAATACCAGAAACAGCACTGGTCCTAGGACTGACCCCTTCGGGACCCCGCTGGTCACAGGTGCCCACTCTGACACCTCGCCACGTACCATGACTCGCTGCTGTCTTCCTGACAAGTATTCCCTGATCCATTATAGTGCCTTCCCTGTTATCCCTGCTTAGTCCTCCAGTTTTTGCACCAATCTCTTGTGTGGAACTGTGTCAAACGCCTTCTTGCAGTCCAAGAAAATGCAATCCACCCACCCCTCTCTCTCTTGTCTTACTGCTGTCACCATGTCATAGAACTCCAGTAGGTTTGTGACACAGGATTTCCCGTCCCTGAAACCATGTTGGCTGCTGTTGATGAGATCATTCCTTTCTAGGTGTTCCACCACTCTTCTCCTGATAATCTTCTCCATGATTTTGCATACTATACATGTCAGTGACACTGGTCTGTAGTTTAATGCTTCATGTCTGTCTCCTTTTTTAAAGATTTGGACTACATTTGCTGTCTTCCATGCCTCAGGCAATCTCCCTGTTTCGATAGATGTATTGAATATTGTTGTTAGGGGTACACATAGCGCCTCTGCTCCCTCAATACCCATGGGGAGATGTTATCTGGCCCCATTGCCTTTGAGGTATCTAGCTCACTCAGAAGCCTCTTCACTTCTTCCTCGGTTGTGTGCACTGTGTCCAGCACTTGGTGGTGTGCCCCACCTCTCCGTCTTTCTGGAGTCCCTTCTGTCTCCTCTGTGAACACTTCTTTGAATCTCTTGTTGAGTTCTTCACATACTTCACGGTCATTTCTTGTTGTCTCTCCTCCTTCCTTCCTTAGCCTGATTACCTGGTCCTTGACTGTTGTTTTCCTCCTGATGTGGCTGTACAACAGTTTCGGGTCAGATTTGGCTTTCGCTGCTATGTCATTTTCATATTGTCTTTGGGCCTCCCTTCTTATCTGTGCATATTCGTTTCTGGCTCTACGACTGTTCTCCTTATTCTCCTGGGTCCTTTGCCTTCTATATTTCTTCCATTCCCTAGCACACTTGGTTTTTGCCTCCCTGCACCTTTGGGTAAACCATGGGCTCATCCTGGCTTTTTCATTAATCCTGTTACCCTTGGGTACAAACCTCTCCTCAGCCTCCTTGCATTTTGTTGCTACATATTCCATCATCTCATTAACTGGCTTCCCTGCCAGTTCTCTGTCCCACTGAAGCCCGTTCAGGTAGTTCCTCATTCCTGTGTAGTCCCCTTTCTTGTAGTTTGGCTTCATTCGTCCTGGCCTTCCTGCTTCTCCCTCCACTTGTAGCTCTACTGTGTATTCGAAGCTTAAAACCACATGGTCACTGGCCCCAAGGGGTCTTTCATATGTGATGTCCTCGATATCTGCACTACTCAAGGTGAATACTAAGTCCAGCCTTGCTGGTTCATCCTCTCCTCTCTCTCTTGTAGTGTCCCTTACGTGTTGGCACATGAAGTTTTCCAGTACCACCTCCATCATCTTAGCCCTCCATGTATCTTGGCCCCCATGTGGGTCCAAGTTCTCCCAATCGATCTCCTTGTGGTTAAAGTCACCCATGATCAGGAGCTTTGCCCTGCATGCATGAGCTCTTCTGGCCACTCTAGCCAGTGTGTCAACCATCGCTCTATTGCTCTCGTCGTACTCTTGCCTTGGCCTCCTGCTGTTCTGTGGTGGGTTATACATCACTGCTATTACCACCTTGGGACCTCCAGAGTGAAGTGTTCCCACTATGTAATCACTTTCTTCTCCGCTGTCTCCTCTCTCCAGCTCTTCAAAATTCCAGCGATTTTTGATCAGCAACGCCACTCCTCCACCCCCCCCTGTTCCCTCTGTCTTTCCTCAGGATTTGGTATCCCGTTGGAAAGATGGCATCTGTTATCATACCTGTAAGCTTGGTTTCTGTGAGAGCTATGATGTCCGGTGATGCTTCTTTGACTCTTTCATGCCACTCCTCCCACTTATTTGTTATTCCATCAGCGTTTGTGTACCATACCTTCAGTTTCCTTTCCAACACTGTGGTTTGGGGGGTCTGTGAGGGTGTGTGTGTGTGTATGTGTGTGTACGTGTGTGTGTGTGTGTGTGTGTGTGTGTGTGTGTATGTGTGTGTGTGTGTGTTCTGAATGAGTTTACAGACACTAAGGAAAAGTTGAATGATAGTTCCTGGGCTTTATTGAGTCAGTTACAAACGTGGCCCACACACAGCCTAGATCAGGCTACGTTATTTCCAAGCTGGCCACTCTCTTTCACACACACACACACACACACACACACACACACACACACACACACACACACACACACACACACACACACACACACACACACACACACACACACACACACACACACACACACACACACACACACACACAACAGCTGTCCCTTATGGGCATTCTGACCCCACCCCCATCAACACAAACCCCACCTACACCACAGCCCCATATAGGCCCCCACCAAGGCTCTCCCTCCCCCAACCCCAATATTCTTGCATGACCACAATGATAGAAAAGAAACTAAAGGTTTGGTACACAAACGCGGATGGAATAACGAATAAACATGAGGAGTGGAATGAAAGAATCAGTGAAAAATCCCCAGACATCATAGCAGTCACAGAAACAAAACTCGCTGAGACAATAACAGACACAATCTTCCCAACAGGATATCAGATCCTGAGGAAAGATAGAAGGAGTAGAGGGGGAGGAGGGGTTGCACTGCTCATAAAACACCGATGGGGATTTGAGGAAATGGAAGGCATGGACATGATTGGAGAAAGAGACTACATTGTAGGTACAATTCAGTCCGGAGAACATAAAGTAGTCATTGGAGTGATGTATAACCCACCACAGAACTGCAGGAGGCCAAGAGAGGAGTACGAAGAAAACAACAGGGTGATGGTGGACACACTGGCTGAGGTGGCAAGAAGAGCTCACTCGAGCAGAGCAAAGTTACTGGTAATGGGCGATTTCAACCACAGGGAGATCGACTGGGAAAACCTGGAGCCACATGGGGGTCCCGAAACATGGAGAGCCAAGATGATGGATGTGGTACTTGAAAACCTCATGCATCAACATGTCAGGGACACAACCAGAGAGAGAGAGGGGAGGATGAGCCAGCAAGACTGGATCTTGTGTTCACCCTGAGCAGTTCGGACATTGAGGACATCACTTACGAGAGGCCCCTTGGAGCTAGCGATCATGTGGTGCTGAGTTTTGACTATATAGTAGAGTTACAAGTGGAGAAGGTAACAGGAACTGAAGGGGACAGGCCAAACTATAAAAGGGGGGACTACACAGGTATGAGAAACTTCCTGCAGGAGGTTCAGTGGGACAGAGAAATGGTAGGAAAATCAGTAAACGAGATGATGGAATATGTGGCAACAAAGTGCAAGGAGGCAGAGGAAAGTTTTGTTCCCAAGGGAAACAGAAATAATAGGAAGACCAAAACGAGTCCTTGGTTTACCCGAAGGTGTAGGGAGGCAAAAACTAAGTGCAACAGAGAATGGAAAAGGTACAGGAGGCATAGGACCCAGGAAAACAAGGAGATTAGTAGAAGAGCCAGAAACGAGTATGCACGGATAAGGAGGGAGGCCCAGCGACAGTATGAAAACGACATAGCATCGAAAGTCAAATCTGACCCGAAACTGTTGTATAGCCTAATTAGGAGGAAGACAACAGTCAAGGACCAGGTGATAAGGCTGAGGAAAGAAGGTGGAGAACTCACAAGAAACGATCAAGAGGTATGTGAGGAGCTCAACACGAGATTTAAGGAAGTATTTACAGTAGAGACAGGAAGGACTCTGGGGGGACAGACCAGATGGGGACACCAGCAAGGAATACACCAACAAGTGTTGGACAACATACATACAGATGAGGAGGAGGTGAAGAAACTGCTAAGGGACATCGATACCTCAAAGGCAATGGGACCGGACAACATCTCCCCCTGGGTCCTTAGAGAGGGAGCAGATATGTTGTGCATGCCACTTGCCACAATCTTCAACACATCCCTGGAAACTGGGCAACTACCTGAGGTATGGAAGACGGAAATGTAGTTCCCATTTATAAAAAAGGAGACAGAAAAGAGGCACTAAACTATAGACCTGTGTCATTGACGTGTATAGTATGCAAAATTATGGAGAAGATTGTCAGGAGGAGAGTGGTGGAGCACCTGGAACGGAACAGGAGTATAAATGCCAACCAGCACGGATTCACGGAAGGCAAATCCTGTGTCACAAACCTTCTGGAGTTTTACGATAAAATAACAGAAGTAAGACAAGAGAGAGAGGGGTGGGTTGATTGCATCTTCTTGGACTGCAAGAAGGCCTTTGACACAGTTCCTCACAAGAGATTAGTGCAGAAGCTAGAGCATCAGGCGCATATAACAGGAAGGGCACTGCAATGGATCAGAGAATACCTGACAGGGAGGCAACAACGAGTCATGGTACGTAATGATGTATCACAGTGGGCACCTGTGACGAGCGGGGTCCCACAGGGGTCGGTCCTAGGACCAGTGCTATTTTTGGTATATGTGAACGACATGACGGAAGGGTTGGATTCAGAAGTGTCCCTGTTTGCAGATGATGTGAAGTTAATGAGGAGAATTAAATCTGATGAAGACCAGGCAGGACTTCAAAGAGACCTGGACAGACTGGACACCTGGTCCAGCAAATGGCTTCTCGAATTTAATCCTGCCAAATGCAAAGTCATGAAGATAGGGGAAGGGCACAGAAGACCACAGACAGAGTATAGGCTAGGTGGCCAAAGACTGCAAACCTCACTCAAGGAGAAAGATCTTGGGGTGAGTATAACACCGAGCATGTCTCCGGAAGCACACATCAATCAGATAACTGCTGCAGCATATGGGCGCCTGGCAAACCTGAGAACAGCATTCCGATACCTTAGTAAGGAATCATTCAAGACACTGTACACCGTGTATGTCAGGCCCATACTGGAGTATGCAGCACCTGTTTGGAACCCGCACTTGATAAAGCACGTCAAGAAACTAGAGAAAGTACAAAGGTTTGCGACAAGGTTAGTTCCAGAGCTAAGGGGAATGTCCTATGAAGAAAGATTAAGGGAAATCGGCCTGACGACACTGGAGGACAGGAGGGTCAGGGGAGACATGATAACGACATATAAAATACTGCGTGGAATAGACAAGGTGGACAAAGACAGGATGTTCCAGGGAGGGGACACAGAAACAAGAGGCCACAATTGGAAGTTGAAGACACAAATGAGTCAGAGAGATAGTAGGAAGTATTTCTTCAGTCATAGAGTTGTAAGGCAGTGGAATAGCCTAGAAAATGACGTAGTGGAGGCAGGAACCATACACAGTTTTAAGACGAGGTTTGATAAAGCTCATGGAGCGGGAAGAGAGAGGGCCCAGTAGCAACCGGTGAAGAGGCGGGGCCAGGAGCTAGGACTCGACCCCTGCAACCACAAATAGGTGAGTACAAATAGGTGAGTACACACACACACACACATCCACACACTTTAAGACGTGGTATGATAAAGCTCATGGAGCAGTGAGAGGCGGGGCCAGGAGCTTTGAATCGACCCCTGCAACCACAATTAGGTGAATACATACACATACATACATACGCACGCACATACACACATTCACAGTGCCACTGGTGTACAGACCAACATGGTGTACACATGACCTGTCTTGTGTCACCCACATCACTCACACTTGTATTATTTACAGAGTGTATTGATTAGCCCATCATTACTCTGATATAGTGACCACAGTCGCTGTTGGTACACTGTATATTGTTCACAAGTCTTGTACTTGGCTGGTACATTGTTCCAGGTCTTGTTCCTGGCTGGTACACTGCACATTAACATCTCTCTGTCTTTACTCCGTGTTTTCTTAACAATTCTGATTCCAATAACATTTTCTTGGCAGTTTACACAGTGGTAGTGACACAGGAGGATCAGGTCAGTTCCTACGAACAATGAACAATGAACATTTACCCTGAAGTTATCCTATTGGTTTTTACGTAGGTTTTCAATAACTAGAGTTGTGAACAGTCGGGTTGTCTTACCAAAGAACTGAGACTTGACTCACGAAATCGTAATGACACGATTGCCAACAAACCATACCACTGGTGGGGTTAGAACCCGCGATCAGAGAGTCACAAAACTCGAGACCGATGGATATAAGGTACACAAACTAGCCACTACCATCCACAGGATGGATGGAAGGTACACAATAAACTAGCCACTGCCATCCACAGGATCGATATGAGGTGCACAAACTAGCCACTACCATCCACAGGATGGATAGAAGGTACACAATAAACTAGCCAATGCCATCCACAGGATCGATATGAGGTGCACAAACTAGCCACTACCATCCAAAGGATGGATATAAGGTACACAAACTAGCCACTACCATCCACAGGATGGATGGAAGGTACACAATAAACTAGCCACTACCATCCACAGGATGGATATGAGGTACACAAACTAGCCACGACGATCCACAGGATGGATATGAGGTACACAATAAACTAGCCACTACTATCCACAGAATAGATATGAGGTACACAAAGTAGCCACTAGCATCCACAGGATGGATATGAGGTGCACAAACTATCCACTACTATCCACAGGATGGATATGAGGTACACAAACTAGCCACTACCATCCACAGGATGGATATGAGGTGCACAAACTATCCACTACTATCCACAGGATGGATATGAGGTGCACAAACTAGCCACTACCATCCACAGGATGGATATGAGGTACTCAATAAACTAGCCGATACCATCCACAGGATGGATATGAGGTACACAATAAACTAGCCACTACCATCCACAGGATGGATATGACGTACACAAACTAGCCACTACCATCCACAGGATGGATATGAGGTACACAAACTAGCCAATACCATCCACAGGATGGATATGAGGTACACAAACTAGCCACTACCATCCACAGGATGGATATGAGGTACTCAATAAACTAGCCGATACCATCCACAGGATGGATATGAGGTACACAATAAACTAGCCACTACCATCCACAAGGATGGATATGAGGTACACAAACTAGCCACTACCATCCACAAGGATGGATATGAGGTACACAAACTAGCCACTACCATCCACAGGATGGATATGAGGTACACAATAAACTAGCCACTACCATCCACAAGGATGGATATGAGGTACACAAACTAGCCACTACCATCCACAAGGATGGATATGAGGTACACAAACTAGCCACTACCATCCACAGGATGGATATGAGGTACACAAACTAGCCACTACCATCCACAAGGATGGATATGAGGTACACAAACTAGCCACTACCATTCACAGGATGGATATGAGGTACACAATAAACTAGCCATACCATCCACAGGATGGACATGAGGTACACAATAAACTAGCCATACCATCCACAGGATGGACATGAGGTACACAATAAACTAGCCACTACCATCCAGAGGATGGACATGAGGTACACAATAAACTAGCAACTACCATCCACAGGATGGACATGAGGTACACAATAAACTAGCCACTACCATCCACAGGATGAACATGAGGTACACAATAAACTAGCCACTACCATCCACAGGATGAACATGAGGTACACAATAAACTAGCCACTACCATTCACAGGATGAACATGAGGTACACAATAAACTAGCAACTACCATCCACAGGATGGACATGAGGTACACAATAAACTAGCCACTACCATCCACAGGATGAACATGAGGTACACAATAAACTAGCCACTACCATCCACAGGATGGACGTGAGGTACACAATAAACTAGCCACTACCATTCACAGGATGGACATGAGGTACACAATAAACTAGCCACTACCATCCACAGGATGGACATGAGGTACACAATAAACTAGCCACTACCATCCACAGGATGGACATGAGGTACACAATAAACTAGCCACTACCATCCACAGGATGAACATGAGGTACACAATAAACTAGCAACTACCATCCACAGGATGGACATGAGGTACACAATAAACTAGCCACTACCATCCACAGGACGAACATGAGGTACAAAATAAACTAGCAACTACCATCCACAGGATGGACATGAGGTACACAATAAACTAGCCATACCATCCACAGGATGGACATGAGGTACACAATAAACTAGCCATACCATCCACAGGATGGACATGAGGTACACAATAAACTAGCCACTACCATCCATAGGATGGCCAGAGGTACACAATAAACTAGCCACTACAATCAACAGGATGAACATGAGGTACACAATAAACTAGCCATACCATCCACAGGATGGACATGAGGTACACAATAAACTAGCCACTACCATCCACATGATGGACATGAGGTACACAATAAACTAGCCACTACCATCCACATGATGGACATGAGGTACACAATAAACTAGCCACTACCATCCACATGATGGACATGAGGTACACAATAAACTAGCCACTACCATCCAGAGGATGAACATGAGGTACACAATAAACTAGCCACTACCATCCACATGATGGACATGAGGTACACAATAAACTAGCCACTACCATCCACATGATGAACATGAGGTACACAATAAACTAGCCACTACCATCCACATGATGGACATGAGGTACACAATAAACTAGCCACTACCATCCACATGATGGACATGAGGTACACAATAAACTAGCAACTACCATCCACATGATGGACATGAGGTACACAATAAACTAGCCACTACCATCCACATGATGAACATGAGGTACACAATAAACTAGCCACTACCATCCACATGATGAACATGAGGTACACAATAAACTAGCCACTACCATCCACAGGATGGACATGAGGTACACAATAAACTAGCAACTACCATCCACAGGATGAACATGAGGTACACAATAAACTAGCAACTACCATCCACATGATGGACATGAGGTACACAATAAACTAGCCAGTACAGCGGCAAAATCTAAATCTTTACAGCAACAATGGTTTGAAATATACAGGAGAGTTATTAAGGTCGTTTTTTCCATCAAAACTGTAAAAAAAACATCTGTCGTAGTTTGAACAGAGAGAGAGAATGTTCGTTGATAAACGTCGAGTGTCGAAGGAACTCAGGATACGGTGAGGCAGTGTATATATACTGAGTAGTGTGGTGCTGTCAGTGTATATATACTGAGTAGTGTGGTGCTGTCAGTGTATATATACTGAGTAGTGTGGTGCTGTCAGTGTATATATTCTGAGTAGTGTGGTGCTGTCAGTGTATATATACTGAGTAGTATGGTGCTGTCAGTGTATATATACTGAGTAGTGTGGTGCTGTCATTGTATATATACTGAGTAGTGTGGTGCTGTCAGTGTATATATACTGAGTAGTATGGTGCTGTCAGTGTATATATACTGAGTAGTGTGGTGCTGTCAGTGTATATATACTGAGTAGTGTGGTGCTGTCAGTGTATATATACTGAGTAGTGTTGTGCTGTCAGTATATATATACTGAGTAGTATGGTGCTGTCAGTGTATATATACTGAGTAGTGTGGTGCTGTCAGTGTATATATACTGAGTAGTATGGTGCTGTCAGTGTATATATACTGAGTAGTGTGGTGCTGTCAGTGTATATATACTGAGTAGTGTGGTGCTGTCAGTGTATATATACTGAGTAGTGTGGTGCTGTCAGTGTATATATACTGAGTAGTGTGGTGCTGTCAGTGTATATATACTGAGTAGTGTGGTGCTGTCAGTGTATATATTCTGAGTAGTGTGGTGCTGTCAGTGTATATATTCTGAGTAGTGTGGTGCTGTCAGTGTATATATACTGAGTAGTGTGGTGCTGTCAGTGTATATATACTGAGTAGTGTGGTGCTGTCAGTGTATATATTCTGAGTAGTGTGGTGCTGTCAGTGTATATATACTGAGTAGTGTGGTGCTGTCAGTGTATATATTCTGAGTAGTGTGGTGCTGTCAGTGTATATATTCTGAGTAGTGTGGTGCTGTCAGTGTATATATACTGAGTAGTGTGGTGCTGTCAGTGTATATATTCTGAGTAGTGTGGTGCTGTCAGTGTATATATTCTGAGTAGTGTGGTGCTGTCAGTGTATATATACTGAGTAGTGTGGTGCTGTCAGTGTATATATTCTGAGTAGTGTGGTGCTGTCAGTGTATATATTCTGAGTAGTGTGGTGCTATCAGTGTATATATACTGAGTAGTGTGGTGCTGTCAGTGTATATATTCTGAGTAGTGTGGTGCTGTCAGTGTATATATTCTGAGTAGTGTGGTGCTGTCAGTGTATATATACTGAGTAGTGTGGTGCTGTCAGTGTATATATTCTGAGTAGTGTGGTGCTGTCAGTGTATATATTCTGAGTAGTGTGGTGCTGTCAGTGTATATATACTGAGTAGTGTGGTGCTGTCAGTGTATATATTCTGAGTAGTGTGGTGCTGTCAGTGTATATATTCTGAGTAGTGTGGTGCTGTCAGTGTATATATACTGAGTAGTGTGGTGCTGTCAGTGTATATATTCTGAGTAGTGTGGTGCTGTCAGTGTATATATTCTGAGTAGTGTTGTGCTGTCAGTGTATATATACTGAGTAGTGTGCTGCTGTCAGTGTATATATTCTGAGTAGTGTGGTGCTGTCAGTGTATATATTCTGAGTAGTGTGGTGCTGTCAGTGTATATATACTGAGTAGTGTGGTACTGTCAGTGTATATATTCTGAGTAGTGTGGTGCTGTCAGTGTATATATACTGAGTAGTGTGCTGCTGTCAGTGTATATATACTGAGTAGTGTGCTGCTGTCAGTGTATATATACTGAGTAGTGTGCTGCTGTCAATGTATATATACTGAGTAGTGTGGTGCTGTCAGTGTATATATACTGAGTAGTGTGGTGCTGTCAGTGTATATATTCTGAGTAGTGTGCTGCTGTCAGTGTATATATACTGAGTAGTGTGCTGCTGTCAGTGTATATATACTGAGTAGTGTGCTGCTGTCAGTGTATATATACTGAGTAGTGTGGTGCTGTCAGTGTATATATTCTGAGTAGTGTGCTGCTGTCAGTGTATATATTCTGAGTAGTGTGCTGCTGTCAGTGTATATATTCTGAGTAGTGTGCTGCTGTCAGTGTATATATACTGAGTAGTGTGGTGCTGTCAGTGTATATATACTGAGTAGTGTGGTGCTGTCAGTGTATATATTCTGAGTAGTGTGCTGCTGTCAGTGTATATATTCTGAGTAGTGTGCTGCTGTCAGTGTATATATTCTGAGTAGTGTGGTGCTGTCAGTGTATATATTCTGAGTAGTGTTGTGCTGTCAGTGTATATATTCTGAGTAGTGTTGTGCTGTCAGTGTATATATTCTGAGTAGTGTTGTGCTGTCAGTGTATATATTCTGAGTAGTGTGCTGCTGTCAGTGTATATATTCTGAGTAGTGTTGTGCTGTCAGTGTATATATTCTGAGTAGTGTTGTCCTGTCAGTGTATATATTCTGAGTAGTGTGCTGCTGTCAGTGTATATATACTGAGTAGTGTGCTGCTGTCAGTGTATATATACTGAGTAGTGTGCTGCTGTCAGTGTATATATTCTGAGTAGTGTGGTGCTGTCAGTGTATATATTCTGAGTAGTGTTGTGCTGTCAGTGTATATATTCTGAGTAGTGTTGTGCTGTCAGTGTATATATTCTGAGTAGTGTGCTGCTGTCAGTGTATATATACTGAGTAGTGTGGTGCTGTCAGTGTATATATACTGAGTAGTGTGCTGCTGTCAGTGTATATATTCTGAGTAGTGTGCTGCTGTCAGTGTATATATACTGAGTAGTGTGGTGCTGTCAGTGTATATATTCTGAGTAGTGTGGTGCTGTCAGTGTATATATACTGAGTAGTGTGCTGCTGTCAGTGTATATATTCTGAGTAGTGTGGTGCTGTCAGTGTATATATACTGAGTAGTATGGTGCTGTCAGTGTATATATACTGAGTAGTGTGGTGCTGTCAGTGTATATATTCTGAGTAGTGTGGTGCTGTCAGTGTATATATACTGAGTAGTATGGTGCTGTCAGTGTATATATACTGAGTAGTGTGGTGCTGTCAGTGTATATATTCTGAGTAGTGTGGTGCTGTCAGTGTATATATACTGAGTAGTATGGTGCTGTCAGTGTATATATACTGAGTAGTGTGGTGCTGTCAGTGTATATATTCTGAGTAGTGTGGTGCTGTCAGTGTATATATTCTGAGTAGTGTGCTGCTGTCAGTGTATATATACTGAGTAGTGTGGTGCTGTCAGTGTATATATTCTGAGTAGTGTGATGCTGTCAGTGTATATATACTGAGTAGTATTGTGCTGTCAGTGTATTTATACTGAGTAGTGTGGTGCTGTCAGTGTATATATACTGAGTAGTGTGGTGCTGTCAGTGTATATATTCTGAGTAGTGTGATGCTGTCAGTGTATATATACTGAGTAGTATGGTGCTGTCAGTGTATATATACTGAGTAGTATGGTGCTGTCAGTGTATATATTCTGAGTAGTGTGGTGCTGTCAGTGTATATATACTGAGTAGTATGGTGCTGTCAGTGTATATATACTGAGTAGTGTGGTGCTGTCAGTGTATATATACTGAGTAGTGTGGTGCTGTCAGTGTATATATTCTGAGTAGTGTTGTGCTGTCAGTGTATATATTCTGAGTAGTGTGGTGCTGTCAGTGTATATATACTGAGTAGTGTGCTGCTGTCAGTGTATATATTCTGAGTAGTGTTGTGCTGTCAGTGTATATATTCTGACTAGTGTGGTGCTGTCAGTGTATATATTCTGAGTAGTGTGCTGCTGTCAGTGTATATATACTGAGTAGTGTGCTGCTGTCAGTGTATATATTCTGAGTAGTGTGGTGCTGTCAGTGTATATATACTGAGTAGTGTGGTGCTGTCAGTGTATATATACTGAGTAGTGTGGTGCTGTCAGTGTATATATTCTGAGTAGTGTGCTGCTGTCAGTGTATATATTCTGAGTAGTGTGCTGCTGTCAGTGTATATATTCTGAGTAGTGTGGTGCTGTCAGTGTATATATTCTGAGTAGTGTGCTGCTGTCAGTGTATATATTCTGAGTAGTGTGGTGCTGTCAGTGTATATATTCTGAGTAGTGTGGTGCTGTCAGTGTATATATTCTGAGTAGTGTGCTGCTGTCAGTGTATATATACTGAGTAGTGTGCTGCTGTCAGTGTATATATTCTGAGTAGTGTGCTGCTGTCAGTGTATATATACTGAGTAGTGTGCTGCTGTCAGTGTATATATTCTGAGTAGTGTGCTGCTGTCAGTGTATATATACTGAGTAGTGTGCTGCTGTCAGTGTATATATACTGAGTAGTGTGGTGCTGTCAGTGTATATATACTGAGTAGTGTGCTGCTGTCAGTTTATATATACTGAGTAGTGTGGTGCTGTCAGTGTATATATACTGAGTAGTGTGCTGCTGTCAGTGTATATATACTGAGTAGTGTGCTGCTGTCAGTGTATATATACTGAGTAGTGTGGTGCTGTCAGTGTATATATACTGAGTAGTGTGCTGCTGTCAGTGTATATATGCTGAGTAGTGTGCTGCTGTCAGTGTATATATTCTGAGTAGTGTGGTGCTGTCAGTGTATATATACTGAGTAGTGTGGTGCTGTCAGTGTATATATACTGAGTAGTGTGCTGCTGTCAGTGTATATATTCTGAGTAGTGTGGTGCTGTCAGTGTATATATTCTGAGTAGTGTTGTGCTGTCAGTGTATGTATTCTGAGTAGTGTTGTGCTGTCAGTGTATATATTCTGAGTAGTGTGCTGCTGTCAGTGTATATATTCTGAGTAGTGTGCTGCTGTCAGTGTATATATTCTGAGTAGTGTGCTGCTGTCAGTGTATATATACTGAGTAGTGTGCTGCTGTCAGTGTATATATTCTGAGTAGTGTGGTGCTGTCAGTGTATATATTCTGAGTAGTGTGGTGCTGTCAGTGTATATATACTGAGTAGTGTGGTGCTGTCAGTGTATATATACTGAGTAGTGTGCTGCTGTCAGTGTGCATATACTGAGTAGTGTGCTGCTGTCAGTGTATATATACTGAGTAGTGTGGTGCTGTCAGTGTATATATACTGAGTAGTGTGGTGCTGTCAGTGTATATATACTGAGTAGTGTGCTGCTGTCAGTGTGCATATACTGAGTAGTGTGCTGCTGTCAGTGTATATATACTGAGTAGTGTGGTGCTGTCAGTGTACATATACTGAGTAGTGTGGTGCTGTCAGTGTATATATACTGAGTAGTGTGCTGCTGTCAGTGTATATATACTGAGTAGTGTGGTGCTGTCAGTGTATATATATTGAGTAGTGTGCTGCTGTCAGTGTATATATACTGAGTAGTGTGGTGCTGTCAGTGTATATATACTGAGTAGTGTGCTGCTGTCAGTGTATATATACTGAGTAGTGTGCTGCTGTCAGTGTATATATACTGAGTAGTGTGCTGCTGTCAGTGTATATATACTGAGCAGTGTGCTGCTGTCAGTGTATATATACTGAGTAGTGTGGTGCTGTCAGTGTATATATACTGAGTAGTGTGCTGCTGTCAGTGTATATATACTGAGTAGTGTGGTGCTGTCAGTGTATATATACTGAGTAGTGTGCTACTGTCAGTGTATATATACTGAGTAGTGTGCTGCTGTCAGTGTATATATATTGAGTGTTTGTTGTTGTTGTTTGTCCGTCGATTCGACGAGGACCATCTAGTCATCCTGGGGTCGAAGTTGGTGGGTACGCAGATGACTTGTCAGGCCAATCCGCGCACGAAACGTTCTCTGGCAGTGTGGACAGGGAAGGGTGACGGCATCGAGGGGTCTGATGGCTCTGGTCTTCCTCGCCTGCCTGCGCTGCTCAGCTAGTGAGATTCTGCTTGCCTCGCAGGATGTTGCCCCTTTCTGGACAACTGCTCGCCTGTCATTCCTGTCCTGAGCTATCAGCTCCCACATGGTGTAGTTGATGTTGAAAGCTTTCAGAGCAGTCTTAAGGGTGTCCTTATAGCGCTTCTTTTGGCCTCCTTGAGAGCGCTTTTCATGCTGCAGTTCGCCAAACAAGAGTTTCTTTGGCAGCCGGTGGTCTGGCATGCGAGCAACGTGACCTGCCCAGCGAAGCTGTGTCTGCATTAGGATGGTGTAGATGCTAGGCAGGCCAGCTGTAGTCAGCACTTCTGTGTCTGGGATCTTATCTTGCCTTTTGATGCCAAGAATTTTTCTGAGCCGTGTCGTGTGAAAGTGGTTCAACTTTCTGGCGTGACGTTTGTAGACAGTCCAGGTTTCGCAGCCATAGAGAAGTGTGGTGAGGACTATGGCTCTGTACACCTTGATCTTGGTGCTTGTGGTGATGCCTCTTCGGTTCCATACATTCTTGTGGAGCCTGCCGAAGGTGGCACTGGCTTTGGCAAGTCTGGCATTGTATTTTTAGCTAAAATACGTGTAAATTTTACCTTATCCCTAGTAATGACCCTCGTATTGTAGATAGTCGTAATGACCCTCGTGTAGTAGATAGTCTTAATGACCCTCGTGTAGTAGATAGTCTTTTTAGTATGATAATAAGATGTTATCTTCATTATAGAATAATAAGAAAATATTATAACCTTTATATTATAATAATCAGGTAAAAGGACCCCAATGGAAATAAGTCACTCTGTCTGACTTTTTTGGGTTATCCCAGGTTCTCTACACATATGCTGCTATGTATGATAATTCTATGTAACTGTATTGTGTATACCTGAATAAATTTACTTACTTACTTACTTACCTCATCATCGATGACAACGTTTCTGGAAAGGGTACTGCCGAGGTAGGTGAATTTGTCTACGGCATTCAGTCGCTGCCCGTTGATGGTGATGTTTGGTTCAACATACGTCTTTCCCGGAGCAGGCTGGTGCATCACTTCAGTCTTCGTTGTACTGATTGTCAGCCCGAAGTTGTTGCAGGCGACAGAGAACTTGTCAACATTGTGCTGCATGGCGGCTTCTGAAGCAGTGTTGAGGGCGCAGTCATCAGCAAATAGCAGGTCATTGATGGTGTCAGTTGCAGCCTTGGTTTTTGCTTGAAGCCTCCTGAGGTTGAAGACAGACCCATCTGTACGGTACCTGATGCCGATTCCTGCGTCTGTGTCCCTGAATGCGTCTGTAAGCATGGCCGAGAACATCAGGCTGAACAGGGTGGGAGCAAGCACGCAGCCTTGTTTCACTCCATTTGAGACTGGGAATGGTTTAGACGTCTCTCCGTTATCTTGGACTCTGGCCAGCATTCCATCGTGAAGTTGGCGTACGATGGCGATAAACGTCTTTGGGCAGCCGTACTTTGCCATGATTCTCCAAAGACCCTCTCTACTAACGGTGTCGAAGGCCTTGGTCAAATCGACGTAGGTGGAGTACAAGTCGGCGTTCTGTTCCTGACATTTCTCCTGTAGCTGTCTAGCAGCGAACACCATGTCGATAGTCCCGCGATCTTTCCGGAAGCCGCACTGGCTTTCAGGTAGGAGTCCTTGCTCTAGATGTTCATTGAGCCGATTGAGTAGAACTCTAGCCAGGGTTTTGCCTACGATGGAGAGCAGGGAGATACCACGGTGGTTGTCGCATGCCTGGCGGTTTCCTTTTCGTTTGTAGAGATGCACGATGGAAGCATCTTTAAAGTCCTGAGGAACTGTCTCGTACTGCCATACAAGCTGGAAGAGTTGGTGAAGTTTCTCTACCAGTGCCATTCCGCCTTCTTTGTAGACTTCAGCTGGGATGGCGTCAGACCCAGGAGCTTTGCCACTGGACAGTTGACGTATTACTTGCTGAGTCTCCTCCAAAGTGGGGATGGCATTCAGCGTCTCGTTGGTCGG